>NC_133649.1:194409791-194709791 GCF_009905375.1 Apium graveolens
TTGGAATTCCATTCACAAAGACCATGACAGTCAGTCTACATCACCATAATTGTAGAACCAGCCAAATTCAGCCATTATGATGATAAGTAAAAAACGAGAGTGATTTTGTGATAAAGTGTGATGGGAAGGCTGATGTGAAGTGGTTTGCTTATATAGGCAAGAGAATGCCAGGAGACACAAAGAAATTGAAATGCTGACAGGTAGTAATTAATTCTACCTCGTCTCCCTAACTTTGAAAAAGAATAACAGTCATGGAAAGAGGAATCATGTTTAAAACGCACAAGAAACAAGAAACAATGGACTGTTCAAGGACGAATACCATTAATCCTAATCATAGTGACTATTAATCTCCACTTCAACATATTCTAGTTCGAACTGAGACTGTTATCAAATTTTATTCACAGATAAGCCAAGTAAAGGATTAGACTGAGAAATCAGAACTTAGACCTATACCAGAACTTAACAGTCATCAGAACATAATTCTTAACTCGAAAAAGGAATGCCCATCTTAGTAAATCCTCATACAAGTTCTGAGTTATAGACGTCAGAACTTAATCATCAGAACGTGTAACTAGAATTTGTCCTCAGAATTAGTGCAATGTGACACAATGACTGTTTATCTAAAATAACATAGACCACCACAGAAATTTTCATCATTCAGATGGAGTGATTAGTGTGTGCATTAAGCTAAATAACAGACAAAGAGTAAAGTCTGATTCACTTCAGTATATCTTAGAAATAAGGCATAACTAAAATTTTGCCAAGGAGCTGTCATTGTCCTGAAACCTACTGATGAATGAGTTTATGCTTGAGTCCACCTCAACTGTTTTGTGCTAATTTTATGCATATTTTGAAATTCTATTTTACAGTGGCTTCTCAGTGTAAGTGAGTCACGACTGTTTATCAGAATTTATGCTATTATCAGAGTATTTCTCCAGTAATCATAGAGTGTGAAAAGTCACCAAGAAAATATTTTGCTTTTCTAATGCATATTTACTTAATACCAGCAACGCACTTGGGTCGTCCCTTCCACATTTTTACTCTAGATCTCAAAGGAGTACCTGATTTTATTTTTTGATCTTTTTGCTTTTTCTTTTGATAAGTGAGGTTTATCAGCACTTAGTACATTCAGCAGTTTTACTAGTATCAGAACTTAACAGATGAGTAGCATTATTCTAATTTGTGACTTAGTAATAAGATATACAAAGTAAACTTAACTAAGCTCAATTATCAGAATTTGCTAGTGTCATAAGATTTCCACTGAAATAATTACTTCTTACATGGAATCATTTATTTATTAAAGACTACTAGGTCAGTATCTAGCACAGCTATCCTCATAGGATTGAATAGGTACTAGAACAAACATATCACTTATCAGAGTTTAGAAACATATATCAGACAACAGTCAGTACTTAAAGACATTTATCAATTAAGCACAGAATATATAATGAGATTAATTCTGTAAATACTGAGCATAAAGTCTGATAACACAGAACAAGTCTAAGCAGATTTAGAGAAAGAACCTGAAACCATTCCAAGTTCATTTACCAATCTTGTAAAAGTGGTTTCACATAATGGTTTTGTGAAGATATCTGTCAATTGTTGATCTGTGGGAACAAAATGCAATTCCACTGTACCTTCATCCACATGTTCCCTGATGAAGTGGTACCTGATGCTAATGTGCTTTGTCATAGAGTGTTAAACTGGATTACCTGTCATAGCAATAGCACTTTGATTATCACAGTAAATAGGGATTTTGAAATATGTTAACCCATAATCCAGTAACTGATTCTTCATCCAAAGAATCTGTGCACAATAGCTTCCTGCAGCAATATACTCTGCTTCTGCAGTTGATGTGGAAATTGACTTTTGTTTCTTGCTGTACCAAGAAACCAATCTGCCTCCAAGAAATTGGCAGCTTCCACTTGTGCTTTTCCTGTCAATTTTGCACCCTGCAAAATCTGCATCTGAGTAACCTATTAGTTTAAAATCTGTTTCTCTAGGATACCATAATCCCAGAGCAGCTGTTCCTTTAAGATACTTAAAGATTCTTTTTACAGCTGTTAAGTGAGGTTCTCTTGGATCTGCTTGAAATCTTGCACAAAGACAGGTAGCATACATGATATCAGGTCTACTAGCAGTTAGATAGAGTAGAGAGCCAATCATACCTCTGTAGTCAGTAATATCTACTGATTTACCGGTATCCTTATCCAGTTTTGTAGCAGTGGCCATTGGAGTGGATGCACTTGAACAATCTTGCATTCCAAATTTCTTTAGCAAGTTTCTGGTGTACTTGGTTTGACAAATAAAAGTGCCTTCCTCATTCTGCTTGACTTGAAGGCCCAGAAAATAGCTAAGTTCCCCCATCATACTCATCTGATATCTTGACTGCATTAGTTTGGCAAACTTTTTGCAAAGTTTGTCATTTGTAGATCCAAAAATGATATCATCAACATAAATCTGGACCAGAAGTAAGTCCTTTCCATGGTTGAGGTAGAACAGTGTTTTGTCTATTGTCCCTCTGTTGAATCCACTTTCCAGAAGAAACTGAGCTAAAGTCTCATACCATGCTCTAGGAGCTTGCTTAAGTCCATAAAGTGCTTTATCAAGCGTGTAGACATAATCTGGATGTTTGGTATCTACAAAACCTGGAGGTTGTTCAACATATACCTCTTCCTCCAATTCTCCATTGAGAAAAGCACTTTTCACATCCATTTGAAAGACAGTAAACTTTTTGTGAGCAGCATAAGCCAAAAATATCCTTATGGCTTCTAACCTAGCAACTGGTGCAAATGTTTCATCATAATCAATTCCCTTCTGTTGAGAATATCCTTTTGCAACCAGCCTTGCCTTATTCCTTGTAATTATGCCATCACTCTCAGTTTTGTTTCTGAATACCTACTTTGTACCAACAACAGATCTATTCTTTGGTCTTGGCACTAGGGTCCAGACTTTGTTTCTTTCAAATTCATTCAACTCTTCCTGCATTGCTTGCACCCAATCAGCATCTTGAAGAGCTTCTTCCACTTTCTTTGGCTCAGTCTGAGAGAGAAAAGAATTGTAAAGACATTCATTTGAAGTACCTGTTCTAGTTCTGACACCTGCATCAGGATTTCCAATTATCAAATCAGGTGTATGTGATTTTGTCCACTTCCTTGCAGATGGAAGGTTTTCTCTAGAACTGGATGCTCCCCCATGATCCATGCTATCTTCATTTTCATTTTCTGATGCTCCCCCTGAAATTATGCTCTCTGAGTTGGATTCTTCAGTATTTAGATTTTCAGCACTATCAGAACTTGGCTTATCAGAACTTGACGAATCAGAACTTGAAGAGCCAGATGCATGTTCATATGTTTCTTGAGATGTGGTAGGATCTTGAGTATGCTCCCCCTGCATAGGTGCATCTTTCTTTGACGTAGTCACCACAGTTTCAATAACATCAGAGTTTAATCCATCAGAGTTTATAGTATCAGGACTTAGACTGTCAGGATTTTCAGTATCAGAATTTGAGTCTTCATTTTCAAATCTCAGCTGATCATGGTCAATGAAATCTTCAAGACCAGTAATCTTCTTGTCATCAAAAGAGACATTGATAGATTCCATGGCCACTTT
Organism: Apium graveolens; assembly: GCF_009905375.1. NCBI lineage: Eukaryota > Viridiplantae > Streptophyta > Magnoliopsida > Apiales > Apiaceae > Apium > Apium graveolens. The sequence continues at coordinate 194,413,404 of NC_133649.1, forward strand.
TGTTCTCAAATTATAGACTCTGAAGGCTTTTGTGGAAAGTGGATATCCAACAAAGATTCCTTCATCAGCTTTTAGATCAAACTTTGATAGCTGTTCAGGATGAGTCTTGAGAACAAAACACTTGCATCCAAATACATGAAAATATTTCAGATTTGGCTTCTTTTTCTTCACCATCTCATATGGTGTTTTTCCATGCTTGTTAATGAGTGTTGCATTTTGAGTAAAACAAGCAGTCTGCACAGCTTCAGCCCATAAATAGGTTGAAAGCTTTGCTTCTTCTAGCATTGTACGTGCAGCTTCAATGAGAGCTCTATTCTTCCTTTCAACAACTCTATTTTGCTGTGGAGTTCCAGGAGCAGAAAATTCCTGCTTTATTCCATGGCTTTTGCAGAACTCTTCCATTATCAAATTCTTGAACTCAGTGCCATTATCACTCCTTAAAACTTTCACAGAATCTTTGACCATTTTATCCAGATGTTTAATATGATCAATCAAGGTTGATGCAGTTTCACTTTTTGTATGCAAGAAATATACCCATGTGTATCTGGTGAACTCATCCACTATGACCAACGCATACTTCTTCTTTGCAATTGACATGACATTTACTGGACCAAATAGATCAACATGTATTAGATGATAAGGCTCAAGAATTGATGATTCAGTCTTGCTCTTGAATGAAGATTTTCTTTGTTTGGCTTTCTGACATGAATCACAAAGACCATCAGGAGCAAATACTGTGTTTGGCAATCCTCTCACAAGATCTTTCTTGACCAGTTCATTTATATTGTTGAAATTTAAATGAGAGAGTTTCTTATGCCAATTCCAGCTTTCTTCAATTGATGCTCTACTCATCAGACAGATTGCAGAACCATCAGTACTTGTTGAAAGCTTAGCTTCATAAATGTTACCACGCCTGTATCCTTTCAGAACAACTTTGCCTTTAGATTTACTCCAATTTCACAGTGTTCTTCAAAGAAATCAACATGATAACCTCTGTCACAGATTTGACTTATACTCAGTAGGTTGTGTTTAAGTCCTGAGACCAGAGCTACTTGTTTAATTATGACATTTCCAAGATTGATATTGCCATATCCCAATATTTTTCCAATGTTGCCATCTCCATAAGAAACACTTGGGCTAGCTTTCTCCACAAAGTCTGATAGCAGGGCCTTATTTCCAGTCATATGTCCTGAACATCCACTGTCCAGAAGTAGAATATTTTTCCTGTTGCCCTGCAATCACAAAGACCACTAATTATTAGTTTTAAGGACCCAGACTTGCTTGGATCCTTTGGCCTTATTAAGTTTGTTAACATTTGCAGCGGATTTAGCATCAGAGTTTATGTTAACATTTTTCTTATCAGAACTTACACTATCAGACTTTGAATCAGAATTTACACTAGAAGGAATAATGGAAACTTTCTTCAAAGAAGGTTTTATTTGATAATAATCATAGTACAAACTATGATATTCCTTACAAGTATAAATGGAATGCCATAAACTACCATAATGAAAACAAGGATTTTGTGGTTTGTATCTAACAGACTGACTCTTAACTCCTGATTTTGAAGGTAAGGAGTTAATATTCTTATTCTTCCTGCAAAAAGAGGCCATATGGTTAGAACTTCCACAGTTATGACATGTTTTCCTAGGAGCATCAGGAACAGGTTTATAATCATTGCTTTTATTCACACCTTCCTTTCCATTCCTATTTTTCCTAGGTGATTTTACCTTGTTTGCATTCTTAACATCTTTCAGCTTATGTTTAAGCTGCTTCTTCGTCATTAAGCCTATGTTCACTTCAGCTATCTTTTCCTATTTTAGTTTGTCAGAAGCTGATTCCTTTGTAACTTCTGATTTTTCATTTTCAGACTTTACAGTTACAAACTTAACAGGTTTTAACTTTGGCTTTTGCTTATCAACAGACTTAATTTCTTCAGTTCCTTTATCTTTCTTATCTTCTCCATAACCTAAGCCCTCTTTCCAGTTTCCACTACTTAGCAAATTTTGAGTTGTTTTGCCAGAGTTAGTCCAAGTCCTGATAATCTCTCTTTCCTTTTCTAACTCAGTTTTTAGAGATTCATTTAATTTTAGCACTTCATTCTTAACATAAAAAGCATTATCTCTATCCTTCTGAGTTTGATGGAACATGACTAACTCTTTTTCTAAGAAATCACTCCTTTTCTTAAATGCAAGATTTTCAGAAGTTAATCTTTCACATGTTAAAGTTTGATCTCTATAGCTAACAAACATGGTTTTAAGATATCTTCTCAACTCATTAATATCATCAGTATGAAAAGCATAAGTAGTCTGAGGTACCTTTGTTTCAGCAGCATCAGAACTGCTCTCAGCACTTTCTTTATCAGCATTTGCCATCAATGCATAGTTCTCCTCACTTTCAGAGTCTGAGGTGTCTGTCCAACTTTTCTGCTTTGTGACAAGAGCCTTGCCTTTGTCACCCTTTACCTTCTTGCAGTCAGGAGATATGTGGCCTTTCTCACCACAGTTATAACATTTAACATTGATGTAATCTCCTCTGTCAGATTTTCCTCCTCTGCCTTCAGATCTTCTGAAATTCTTCTTATCAGAACTTATGCCTTTCCTGGAAAACTTCTTTCCCTTCCTGAACTTCCTGTATGCAATCTTTGTGATTCCTTTCACCATAAGAGCACACAGCTTCATCATCTCCTCATCAGCATCAGTCTCAGGCAAGCTTTCAGAATCTGAGTCATCATTACTCTCAGAACTTGATGACTCAGTATCAGACTTTATGAAAAGAGCTTTACCCTTGTCTTTCTTTGAGGAAGCTACTTTGGGGAATTCTTCTTCAGCCTTAAGAGCAACTGTCCTTGACTTTCCTCCTTTCCTCTTGCTTATTTGTTCCATCTCCAGCTCATGAGTCTTGAGCATTCCATAGATTTTGTCAAGAGTTGTTTCATCAAGATTGTAGTTGTCTCTTATTGTCGTTGCCTTCAAATCCCAGCATTCAGGAAGAGCTAACAGGAACTTAAGGTTTGAATCTTCAAGATCATACTCTTTATCAACCAATGACAAATCATTCAAATGTTTGACAAATCTATCATATAAATCATTCAATGACTCATTAGCCTTTGAGTCAAAGTGTTCATACTCTTGAGTGAGTATTGTCTTCCTGTTCTTCTTAATTGTGTCAGTTCCCTGACACCTTGTTTCCAGAGCATCCCATATCTCCATAGCAGTCTTGCAGTTGATTACCCTGTTTGACATTACATTATCAATGGCACTATGCAGTAAGTGTCGTACCTTAGCATCCTTAGCAATTGATGCTATGTCTTCTGCAGTATAATCACTCTTCTCCTTTGGTACGGTCTTTGCTGCCTCACCTGCAACTGCAACAGCGAGCTTGGTTGGTTTGTGAGGGCCTTCCTTGATTCTATCAAGGTATTCTGGATCTGTTGCTTCCAGGAACATGGTCATCCTTACCTTCCATATGGGATATTCAGATGGTCTCAGTATGGGAACTCTGATGGTCTCATACCGACTCTGAATTTGTGTCTTTGGTGGTTCCTCAGTTGTGGTAGGCTTAGTTGGAGTTTCTGTGTCCGACATGATTGTGTTTGGATCTTTAACTGTATGTGTATTAACAGAGTAGCTCTGATACCAATTGTTAGGTCACACACACACTGTAGAGGGGGTGAATACAGTGTATAGTACACTCAAATCGAACTTTAAGAACTTAAGTAACAGAAAACAAACTTTATTGAAACAATAAACTCTGTTACAGTATGGAACTGTTACCTCTCAGTGATGAACAAATATCACGAGAGCTGCTAGGGTTACAATGAATAATCTTCTCTAATAATGATAACACTTATAGTGTAAACCCTATGTCTGTGTTTATATACTACACAGTTACAAGATAATCGCTAATTGATATGGAATATAATTCTGCTTCCTAAAATATATCAATCAGATATCTTTTCTTCCAAGTATTCCATTCTTCACGGAATTCCTTCTTCATGCATATCTCTTCTTATGTTTATCTCGATCTTCTTTCCTTTAATCAGCTACTGTCCTTATCTGATTATCCTTCAGCACTTAAGTTCTGATATCTATCTTCTGATGATTATCTCCTGATAACATACGTACTGATATCCTTAAGTCCTGACTTCCAGTATAAGTACTGATCAACAGTTAAGTACTGATTTATCCTATTCAGTAAGATCTGAAAGCTAAACATAAAACATATTAGCCATGACATTATCAAATATATCTAACAGAACGAAACATATATGTATATATATCAACATCAAGTATTATCGCATCATATTTCACATGCCTAAATATTTTTGCTATTCTGTCCATCATTCTATAGACCCATGCTCTTGCTCGAGCTTATAAACAATCACCTTTGAAACTCCCTCGATATTGAAAATCGAATATGGGATTTCATTCTAGACATCGTCGTTACTAGAATTCTATACTTGCACCACAACCTTCCACGTATAGTAATACGACTCTCTGTCGATAAACAGATATAAATATTTATTAAGTAGATAATCGACCTAGTTTTTCTATCAAAGATAACTTATACGTCAACACGACCCGATTAGTGGTACTCAATCTCAACATCCATTACAATACAACTCTCACGGTTGTTATCGTCTCATTATTCAAGGAATCGTTGATGTATTACTATAGTCCACTGCTGACCTACTGTAGTCATTCGTTTTCCTTGGAATCTTAATATCTAATCATACAGAGTCCATACCTACCGTATCGAAATATTCTAGGGAGGCATCATAATCACCATTTCATGATTCATGAAGAACACTCCTGAACTTGACGTACATATGACATGAAGCAGATAAAATTGCAAAAGAGTTTCAATCAAAGCAACGATATCAAGTTAACACCATTATTAACCATATGCCTTTATTAGGAGACATGAATCTCAAAGGTTCATTTAGTCCTTTCATAACATGATCCTGGCTTATCTCAAGATAGGACCTTCTAAGATAGGTAGCCCGCTCACGACGATAACATGAATTAAATCTTTACCAAACTACTATTACGGTTAAGTATCGCACGATCATCAGAAGGAATGTCAATCTTTCACACCATAATACAATCTTCATGGCTTTAACCATCATTACTGTATTCCTCTGGGATGAGCACCTATAATTGCTCTCTTACACTTAGAGTGTCGGCCACCTCATTGGCCTTTCCTGATAGTAATAGTCTCTTCCAATCAATGTCTTTTAAACAATCTTCAACTAAATTCTCTACCTCATTTCCAATCGTTGCTTGGGTGAAAATTCTCTTCCTTAAGCTTTGGTGAGAGAAAAAAAATCACAATTTTTCCATAATTTATTTCCTGGGTCTTTAGATGTGAACATTGTCACGATCGACTCTCGATCATACTTAGGACGTCTCTTATCTTGGGTACTTCTTGTTTTCACCAATCTCGACCCTCATTGGGTCGATATGTACTTTCTTATGGTTCAGCACGTGCCCACCTGGCATTATTATAATTACGTCATATTTTCTTTATCAATATTTCTATTCTTGAGAACTTTGAATATTACCTTTCTCCTTGTAAAACCTCTAAGGTTATCCTTAAATCCTTCATCATGTACTTCCTAGGTACATGTTATATCAAGATACCATTTACTAATACTAGAACCATTGTCTATATAGTTCTGAAAACTTCCTCCACTAATCTTCAAAGGTTGTTGTTGCCTTAGTCCTTCATTCCGTACTACCCAAACTCATAATGTCCCTTTTAATGGTGAAATGCCAACCTTTATGCATTCCTCCCATGGTTCAACTCAAGTTATCGAGGTTCTCTCCTTAATTCCACCTTTAAAAAGGTACTTGCATCCTTTCATGGATAAATCAAGTCATATATCCCTGATAAGGGTATCTTATTCAATCATTCCCACCTTGATAGTCTATAACTAATTTCACAATAGCATCCTTATTCAAACTGAGGTCAATCCATATGGCCTCCAAAAGATAACAACGGTTATCTGCTTTTCTTGCCTGATTTAGTAATGATAACAAGGATGTTCTGGAAGATATTGGTCGTGTTCAACGTGAACATTTTAGTTCTAATTACTCATTTACCTCTATTATTTATCTCAACCATCATCTCAATGTTGGGATATCTTTTATACCTGGCGTCTCCCTTTCCGGGTATCAAGCCACCAGTCTTACATACACTTCACACTCTTGAAGGTCACTTCCTTCATCCCATTTTCCTAATTTCTTATTATCCTGTCTCCTCAGTCCATCCGTGTTTCCTTATTAATCTATCGGTCTATCTCAAAGTTTTATCGAATACTCTCAACTTAAAGGGAATTAATTATACGTATCGCTTACGCCTTCAAACCTTGACTTTATTTCATGATCAATCACTATCCCGCTGATGATGACACACTTCTCTATATTTATTGCTAGGATTTCTTAGGGTTTCACCTACCTAACTCCCTTATCGCTTCTCAACTCTATTTCCTTTATATCCCTTTATACTTCTTCCCCTTTCAGTCTTTTATTTTCGTTTCTATTATAACCATTTCATGAACCAACACAATATAAGCATTGATTTAAAACATCCCATCATTCTGGGTTCGTTTCCTTCAGATGAACCTTGACGACTTTCACAACCTAGATTCATGATTCATCATACTTGTCTGCCTCTGGCCTGGTTTTAAAACTTCTACACTATCTCTCTATCTTCCTCAACCTTCCACCAGCATGTGACCTCTCTCTTAGTAAGGTAAGTGGCAAAAATAGTCTTTTGCGCTTCGTCAATCATTTAGAATCTCAAATGATTCCTCTATTTCCTTTAACCAGGCTCTTGCCTCGACTGGGTCAGCTTGTTCCTTGGAACTCTGAGAGCTTAGCGACTTATAGGTCCTGAAAGAATTTCCCTCCGCATTGTTTCCTCATGATGGTGGTTGGGGATAAAAGTATAAGTTTTGTTTAGGCAGGTCCAAGAATTGCCCCATAGGAGTACCATCCTGGTTCTCCCTATCTTGCTCGAATTCTGTTTTCTCGGCATGAAATGTTTCATCCTTCTCCTATAATCGGGGTTATCTTATACATTAAAATCCTTGTTTTCCACTTTATTATGTTATGGGTTCCTTCTTTCTTGATGGCGACCTCCCTGACTATCACATTCAGGGTTTGTCTTAAATCTTATTCCTTGAACTATGGTTTTCATCTAAGATCCCGTCCTTAAGCTCTTGAACATTTGGAACCCAAATTCTGTAGGAATACCTCATTATTCCCTTATCATCTTTCTCAGTATTAATCTCTTCTCCAGTCATTGGCTCTCTGCCTTCATTCATCAATTTTTCTTGGCACAATATGATCTTTGACAATAATTTGGGCTGCATTACAATCTCAAACAGCTTTTCGGTACTGGCTCCGGTTACCTTCACTTCTATTTCCATTTTCTCGAAATCTTTTATCAACTCTTCTGAAGACATTATCATCTTGAGTCTCTCCTTTCTACTAAGGGAGTCATCCACCACATTGGCTTTCCCTGAATGATAAATAATCTCATAATCATAATCCTTGATTAGCTCTAACCACCTACTCTGGCGCATGTTGAGCTCTTTCTGCGTGAAAATATACTTGAGCTCTTATGGTTTGTGTAAATCTCGCACTTCTCTCCATACAAGTAGTATAACGACTCGTGTATTTTTGAATTATTTAATTATGTAATTATGAAAACTATTAAATAAGTAAAATATGTGTGTTGGCTTTGACCGCTATGTGTTGTTTGATTATTATCCATATGTGATTTATGGTGTACCGGGTTGTCCGCATAATTAATTATGGGATCGTATTGAATTGTTTTCACTTTCAAAAAGTGGATTTAGTGCAAATTTATTTGCATAAATATTGGGAATGTTTCTAAAATTGTTTTTATGATTTTATAATTACAATAATTATTTCTAGGATTTTATAAAATTGAGAAATCAATATTTGATAGGGATAAATAAATTATGATAGCATGATTTATTTACTGCGTTAATTGTACAAGGTGTGGACTGCTAGGCCCAATAAAAAGATATATGACATTCAGACCAGAAAGGTTAAGCCTGATGGACCAGATCAGTCCTGATGGAATAAAGAAGGCCCAAAAGCCCTGATTATTAATTAATTTCGTAATTAATTAATAAGGGAAAAATCAGCTGTTGAGAAGAGTCCTGGTAAGGATATAAATCCTTATAGATTAGCCTCAAGGGGACCTAAAAGGATAAGGAATCAGTTTCCTACTATCTAGGACTCCAAAGTCCATTCTAATTATGAGACTTACCCACCAAGTCTCCTATACCAAGTCCAATTCAAGGACTCCCAACATCTATATAAGGGGCCTCACCCCACAAATCAGAACTACATTTTTTGACTTGATCCTTGGCAATCAGCAAGGTACGTAGGCATCTTGTAAGGCAGATCGAGTCACGAAACACAAGAGCAGTCAAATCGAGCCTTGAAGCTCACGTTCCTTATTATTAAACACAGCAATCATATATATTAGTTAAAAATCCATAACATTTGGCACCGTCTGTGGGAAAGCACAACAACAACCATGGCGAGAACACGGAGAACAATTAGAGCTCTAGAGGAAGGAACACCATCAGAGACAACCCAGGTGATTTCGTCAACAGTGGAGGTTCCTCCCCATTCAACTTATGCATCTACTCAGGGGGAAGCCCAGATAGGGGCAACTCAACCTCAGCCACAAGGGACAACTCCCCCGACTATTCAAGGTACGAATCCTCAAGTTCAACAAGTACATATGCCTGTGAATTCTCGACCCGTCGGGTATGAATATTCAACTATTGTTACTACTAACCCCCCTTATGGGATGCCCTTTCACCCTGAGGTTGGAGGAAGCGGATATGCTGGGCGAAGCGAAGCACGAGGGCAGTCGCCCCCTATATACGAGGTTTGGGTCCTATTCCTGAGAAATGTTATGGATTTTTAACTAATATATATGATTGCTGTGTTTAATAATAAGGAACGTGAGCTTCAAGGCTCGATTTGACTGCTCTTGTGTTTCGTGACTCGATCTGCCTTACAAGATGCCTATGTACCTTGCTGATTGCCAAGGATCAAGTCAAAAAACGTAGTTCTGATTTGTGGGGTGAGGCCCCTTATATAGATGTTGGGAGTCCTTGAATTGGACTTGGTATAGGAGACTTGGTGGGCAAGTCTCATAATTAGAATGGACTTTGGAGTCCTAGATAGTAGGAAACTGATTCCTTATCCTTTTAGGTCCCCTTGAGGCTAATCTATAAGGATTTATATCCTTATCGGGACTCTTCTCAAGAGCTGATTTTTCCCTTATTAATTAATTACGAAATTAATTAATAATCAGGGCTTTTGGGCCTTCTTTATTCCATCAGGACTGATCTGGTCCATCAGGCTTAACCTTTCTGGTCTGAGTGTCATATATCTTTTTATTGGGCCTAGCAGTCCACACCTTGTACAATTAATGCAGTAAATAAATCATGCTATCATAATTTATTTATCCCTATCATTTGCCCCCCAACTTTTGGGAAACATTGACTAGGTTTCGCAGAAGTTAAGTCTATTCGTTCCCTTACAGGGTTTCGTTTTTCCGTAAAGTGTGGAGCGACCTACACATTTACAATGAATTTTCCTTTTATTCAGGAATTATCTTAATTTCCAGGAATTTTTCCCTTATTTCCGGGATTTTTCCCTAATTTTCTGGATTTTTCCCTAATTTTCTGGGATTTTTCCCAATTTTTCTGGGATTTTTCCCTAATTTTCTGGGATTTTTGATTTTTCAGATTTCTAGCCCTTTTTCGACCAGGATCCTAGTCGAAATTTCGACCTGGATCCTAGTCGAAATAGGGGTCAGCCTTGCCATCCTGGTCGAAAGAATTCGACTAGGATCCACGACCTGAAATTCGACCAGGATCCAAGTCGAACTTTTGACCTGGATCTAGGTCGAAAACTCCCCCACTTTTCAGCTCCTGGTCTTGAGCCTCGACTAGGATTTCGACCAGGATTCTAGTCGAAATCAGAGACAACCCAGGTGATTTCGTCAACCGTGGAGGTTCCTCCCCATTCAACTTATGCATCTACTCAGGGGGAAGCCCAGATAGGGGAAACTCAACCTCAGCCACAAGGGACAACTCCCCCGACTATTCAAGGTACGAATCCTCAAGTTCAACAAGTACATATGCCTGTGAATTCTCGACCCGTCGGGTATGAATATTCAACTATTGTTACTACTAACCCCCCTTATGAGATGCCCTTTCACCCTGAGGTTGGAGGAAGCGGATATGCTGGGCGAAGCGAAGCACGAGGGCAGTCGCCCCCCTATATACGAGGTTTGGGTCCTATTCCTGAGGATCAGGAATTTTCTGGTCCTAACACTGAGAGAGACTCCGAATCTTTGGATGATGAAGTGGCCCCGAGAAGGAGGCGTCCTGGAAAAGAGCCAGTGGCAGATGGAAGGCAACGCCCCCAAAGCACCCCAGGGGCGAATCCCCAAGAAGTGCAGGAAAGGATCAGGGCTCATGAGGCTGAAATCCAAAGGCTGAGGCGTGATTTGGAGGCTCACCAGGCCACCAGACCCCAGATACCTCCTAGGGGAAGAAATCCTCCTCCTGTCATAGACCTGGATGGTCCGGTACGAAGAAGGGCTGCTGTCCCAAGAACTGATCCAAGCAATCTCCTTCCTCTTGGAGATCCTGATGATCCAACTCCACCCTTCACAGAAGAGATAATGAATGCCCATATCTCAAGGAAATTCAAGATGCCCACTATCAAAGCCTATGATGGCACGGGAGACCCCGCTAATCATGTTAGAACATTCTCTAATGCACTGCTGCTACAACCCGAGAATGATGCTATAAAGTGTCGGGCCTTCCCTCAAACCCTGTCGGGTATGGCTCAAAGATGGTACAGTCGCCTGCCCTCAAACTCTATTGGATCTTTCAGAGAATTAAGTCAGGCTTTTATTAAGCAATTCATCAGTGGAAGAGTCCATGAGAAAAGTTCAGCATCTCTTATGAGTCTTGTGCAGGGAGCTAAGAAATCCTTAAGAGATTACCTGAATCGTTTCACAAAGGAGGCTTTAAAAGTCCCGGACCTTGATGATAAGGTAGCCATGATAGCACTGCAACAAGGAACTAGGGACGAGTTTTTTAAGATGTCCTTGGCCAAACGTCCCCCTGAAAGCATGTTGCAGCTCCAAGAGAGGGCAGGGAAGTATATCAAGGTTGAAGAAAGTATGAGGAAGACCGTAGTAAGTAATGAGCCCACTGGAGGTAAGAAGCGGAAAACTGATTTAGAATATATTACAAAGGACAAATATCCTAGAACCGAACAAAACCCTGATTCAACCCCCAAGAAGGGAGGACCTGGGCAAAAGTTCACTGAATACGCTAAACTGAATGCTCCTAGAAGTCAGATTTTGATGGAGATTGAGAAAGATAGAGATATTCGCTGGCCTAAGCCCTTGAAGGCTGATCCCGCCAAGCTAGATAAGAGCAAGTATTGCAGGTTTCACAAAGATGTTGGCCATGACACCGATGAGTGTAGGCAATTGAAAGATGAAATTGAGTTTTTAATTCGAAAAGGAAGATTGAACAAGTATACTGGAGATGGAGGGGACAGAAATAATAATGGAAGGAAGAACTTTGAAGATCGTAGGAGGGACCAAGACGATCAGGGGAGAAATCCCCAACCCAGAGGGCCGGTTATAAATGCGATTTTTGGAGGACCGCGACGCCCTCGAGGACCTGTGATAAACACGATCTTTGGAGGTCCAACTACTGCTGGATTGTCCAAAAATTCCAGAAAGGCATATACTAGGGAGGTTATGCATATTGTTGGAGAAGCCCCGAAGAGGGCCAGGACAGAAGTAACGTTGGCTTTTGATGATTCCGACCTAGAGGTTGTGAAGTTTCCCCATGACGACCCGCTGGTCATAACACCGATAATAGGAAATAGCCCGGTTAAGAGGGTCCTTGTGGATAATGGTGCTTCTGTGGATATCTTGATCCATGACACCTTTCTAAGGATGGGGTATAACGACTCTCAGTTGACACCAACCGACATGCCGAAATATGGATTTGCTGGAGTAGAATGTCCTGTGGAAGGGATAATCAAATTGCCGACCACCATAGGTACGGAACCAAGGCAAGCAACGCAGATGCTGGATTTCATGGTGGTAAAGGCTAGTTCAACTTATAATGCTATCATGGGGAGAACAGGGATACATGCCTTCAAGGCAGTCCCCTCTTCCTACCATTCAGTCATTAAGTTTCCCACCCGAAACGGGATTGGAGAAGAGAGAGGAGATCAAAAAATGGCTAGAAGCTGTTATGTGGCCTCTTTGAGGGAAGATGGAGTCGGGGGGCAGGTTCTTCCTATTGAAGATATGGATATTCGAGAAAATGACGAGAATAGAGGAAGGCCAGCAGAAGAATTGGTTTCGGTTCCTTTAGACCCCGAGAATCCTGAGAGGATGACTTTCATTGGAGCCACATTAGAGGAGCCCCTTAGAGGGAAGTTAGTGAAATTTTTGCAAGGAAATAGTGATGTGTTTGCATGGTCAGCAGCTGATATGCCAGGCATAGACCCGGAGTTGATTACTCACAAGCTAAACGTGGATCCAAGCCGGAAGACAGTGAAACAAAAGAAAAGAAATTTTGCCCCGGAAAGACAAGAGGCTATAAACAGGAAGTAGAGAAGCTCCTAGAGGCTGGTTTCATTGAGGAGATTCAATTTCAGGAGTGGTTAGCAAACCCTGTAACGGTGAAGAAGGCTAATGGAAAGTGGAGGATGTGTATAGACTTCACTGATCTGAATGATGCATGCCCCAAAGACTATTTTCCGCTGCCTAGAATTGATACTTTGATTGATGCCACTGCTGGACATGAGATGCTGAGTTTCATGGATGGATTTAGCGGATACAACCAGATCAAAATGTATAAGGATGACATTCCAAAGGTATCATTTATCACTGACTTTGGTGTTTATTGTTATCTTGTTATGGCGTTTGGTCTCAAGAATGCAGGAGCCACCTATCAAAGGTTGGTAAATAAAATTTTTAAGGATCTTATTGGTAAGACTATGGAAGTCTATGTTGATGACATGTTAGTCAAGAGTATAGTAAAGACTGATCATATAGCCCATTTAAGGGAAGCTTTTGAGGTCCTGAGGTACCACAAGATGATGTTGAATCCTACGAAGTGTGCTTTCGGAGTAGGATCTGGAAAATTCTTGGGACTGATGGTCTCAAAGAGAGGAATTGAGGCTAACCCGGATAAAATAAAGGCAATCCTGGACATGGAACCACCAAAAACTGTTAAGGATGTTCAGAAGCTTACAGGAAGGGTTGTTGCGCTAGGACGATTCATCTCCAAGTCGGGGGACAAGTGTTTGTCATTCTTCAAGTCGCTAAAGAGCATCAAAGACTTTGTATGGAGTGAGGAAAACCAGAAGGCATTTGAAGAGTTAAAGAAGTATATGGCCCAGGCCCCGTTGTTGGCCAAGCCAGTTCTGAGTGAAGTTTTATTCTTGTACTTGGATGTTTCAGAGAGCGCCTTGAGCGCGGTGTTGGTTAAGGAGGAGCTAAAAGTCCAGAAACCCGTGTATTATGTCAGCAAAATTCTGCATGGTGCTGAGTTGAATTATTCAACTATTGAGAAATTTTCTCTAGCCTTGGTAATGGCTTCAAGAAAACTGCGTCCTTACTTTCAGGCTCATCAGATTGAGGTGCTAACGAATCAGCCACTGAGAAATATCATTCACAGTCCCAAGGCAAGTGGGAGATTGATTAAGTGGGCAGTAGAGTTGGGAGAGTTCGATCTCAAATATAAGCCACGTACGGCCATAAAAGCCCAGGCACTAGCGGACTTCGTGGTGGAATGTACCATACCCAACCAAGAAGTCGGGGGGCAGGAAGATACCATACCTCAAGACAAGGAAGTCGATAAGGGGGACAGAGAGAAGGATGCTAAGGAGAAAGAATATTGGGTTCTCTATTTTGATGGAGCACCAAAAACAAATTCCAGTGGAGCAGGGTTGGTTTTGCAAAGTCCTGATGGGTTCTTAATTGAGTATGCTATGAAGCTAGACTTCCCAACCACAAACAATGAGGCAGAGTATGAAGCCCTGATAGCTGGCCTTGGTCTAGCTGGGACACTTAGAGTCAAAAACTTAAAGGTCCGTGGAGACTCGAAGCTGATCATATCCCAGGTAAAGGGAGAATTTGAGGCAAGGGATGATACGATGGCTAAGTATGTCCGCCTAGTAAGGGCTGTGATGACCCAATTTAATGAATGCCATGTTGAACACATTCCAAGGGAAGAAAATGCTAAAGCAGATGCGCTATCAAAGTTTGCTTCATCTGAGATATAAGAAAGTTCAGGAAGTGTGTACTTCCGTGTTTTGAAAACACGAAGCATAGATGTTATGCTTGTGGCACCTATAGGCCTGGGGACATCCTGGATTGATCCCATTAAGGCTCATATTCAAATCGGTTGGTTGCCAAGCGATGCAACTGAAGCACGGAAGTTAATTATTCGGGCACTAAGGTACTCTTTGATAGATGGGATTCTTTACAAAAGATCTTTCATGGTTCCCTACTTGAGGTGTCTCAGGCCCGATGAGGCACGCTTGGCTCTTGAAGAAGTGCATGAAGGTATTTATGGACAACACTTGGGGGGCAGGGCCTTGGCTCATAAGATAACTCGTTTAAGTTTTTATTGGCCAGAAATGATGGCTGATGCCAAAGAATACGTGAAGAAATGTGACCGCTGTCAGAAGCATGCACCTGTTGTTAGAGAACCCCCCGAGATGCTGACCTCTATCAACTCGCCCATTCCTTTTGCTATGTGGGGAATGGATATTTTGGGGCCTTTTCCCATGGCCACAGCATAAAGGAAGTTTTTGATTGTAGCCATTGATTATTTCACCAAGTGGATCGAAGCCAAACCCTTGGCCAAGATCACAACTAAGCAGGTTGCACAATTCCTGTGGGAAAACATTATGTGCCGGTATGGAATTCCCCGTATCCTCGTCACTGACAATGGAACACAATTCAACAATGAGGAATTCAAGAAGTATTGTGAAGAAAATGAAATTGAGTTACGGTTCACCTCTGTGGCTCACCCGCAAGCCAATGGGTAAACGGAGGTAGCAAATCGGATAATCCTGGATGGACTAAAGAAAAGGATCGAGAAGTCAAGAAATAATTGGGTGGATGAGATACTTCCCATATTATGGGCCTATAGGACTACCTGTAGAGTCACGACATGAGCAACTCCTTTCATGTTGGCATATGGGGCAGAAGCAGTAGTTCCCGTGGAGATATCACATTCCTCTCCAAGGATTCAGGCTTTCAATGCTGAAGAAAATGAGGAAGGGCAGAGGTTAGCCCTGGATCTAATTGATGAAGTGCGAGATGAGGCACATGCAAAGATAGTGGAATACCAAAAAAGAGCTTCATTTTATTACAATCTAAGGATTAAAGAGAGATTCTTCAAGCAAGGAGATTTGGTATTAAGGAAAGTGGAAGCTTCCGGTGTAGGACAGAAAGGAAAACTAGCCCCAAATTGGGAAGGGCCGTACAGAGTCAAGAGCGTTCAGGGTAGAGGAACCTACAAGCTGGAGAGTATGGAGGGTTTTGAAGTCCCGAGAACCTGACACGCACAAAACCTGAAGGTTTACTACGTGTAAGATAGGCGAAGTACGATTCTCACTTGTCATTGTGATAAGTAGGTTTAAAAGCACCTTGAAGCTTTGTTTGCATAGGATTTTATATTCCAGTAGAATTTACATTGTCTAGTTATTGTTGATTAGGGTCGAACCCATGCTGTGTAAGGTTTTGGAGAACCAGATTTCATATTAAAGAGTTTGAAATTATTTCAATCTAAGGATGTTTAAAGTTCAAATGTATATTAAGATTGTAAAGTTAAAATAGAAAGAGGCAAGAAAAGCAACATATGAAATATAACCCCGAAGGGTAACAAATTCAGAAAAGCAACATATGAAATATAACCCCGAAGGGTAACAAGTTCTGATATGAATAAAGTTCAAAAAGAAGATATACAAAAAAAAAACTTAGGCCTTGGAAGGCTGAGATTCCTTGGAACCACTATCCGAAGTCTCCTCGGATGTTTCAGTCATTCCTTCGGACATCTCGGTCGTCCCCTCCGAAGTCCCTGTGGAGGTTCCCTCTGTGGGAGATGCTGGCTGTTGAGGCACTGCTCTTGGAGGCTCTTCCACCCTGGCCTTCTTAGTGACAGGCTCAAACTCCTCTTCGGAAGAATCTTCCTCCTCTCCGTCCTTGATCATATCAGCAAGCTTCTCAGTAACACCCCCGAGCTCTGGAACTCGCACAGGGCAAGAAAAGGAGGACTACTCGAGGACTTCTGGAAATTCATCTTATATGGCCTCCACAGCAGCATCCCAGCCTTCTTTATAGCTAACTGGGTGCAGGAGGGCATCGTGCTCCACCATCAAGTCCTTGAACTCCTGGGTGTCCATCCAGCCGTCAAAGGCTTTATCCTTCTGTGCCTTTAAGATAACATTTTCAGCCCGGGCCGTTTCTAGGTCAGAAGTGGAAGAGGCCAGTTGAGCTTCAAGGGCCTCTATTCTCTGGTTGGCCTCCTCCAACTTCTTGTTAGTGTCCTCCAAGCCAACTTTCCAAGCCTTAGCTTGGGGAATCGCCCCTTGAAAATGGGCGTTAGCCTGCAAAAGAAGCAGCAAAAGTATGAGAAAGGAAACGTGAAAAGGCAAGTATAAAGGGCAATAGGAAAAGGACATACCGTCGCTAAAGCCTGGGCTCCGAAAAGCTCATTCCCCTCTAAGTCCTGTTGAAGGACAAAATCTTGATAGTCCACCGGGGAGATGGAGTGCTTAGACCATTCCTTGGACAGGGCCGTGCTGCCCAATATTGAATCCTTGCCCCGGATCCCCCAAGCAGGTTGAAAATAGGCCCCTGGCCTCTGCTTAGTGCGCAAAACCTGGCTGGGGCCTTCCTCGCCCGGTTCCATTGCTTGAAGGAGGAACTCAGGGAATCGGTCACCAAGGCGTGGGTCTTTAAAGACCTTTCCAGCCCTCTTCATCCTGGTTGTCTCCAGGTCTTTAGGCTTGGTAGCCTCCTCAATCTTCTCAGCCACTGTAACAAGCAAAGTTGAAAACTCAGCGGAATAGAAAATGAAATAAAGAAAAGAGAGCGAGATATAAGGGAGGAAACTTACATTTCTTAGGGACGGGAGAGAGGCCGCGTTCTACAAGAACGGACTCCCGGATAAGATCCCAAGAATGGGAAGTCCCAGTATCTTGTGTAAGGAGGTTGAAAGCTCTAGCCTCTTCCTCAGACAAAGTTATGTCATTTGGGCTCCCATCGACGGCAAGCCCGAAGGACGATCGAAACAGGGTGCCTCAATCTCCACCCTCCCAAACAACGAACAAAAAATCTTTCTTCCACCCCAAGTTGTTGTCAGGGATGGACTTCCCATTCACTATATGGGGAATAGTGGGGCGCTGGTTTAGAGAAACCCAACCCGGACTTTTATCAGGGCTGTTTTTGAACTGGAAAATTTTCCTGAAAACAGCAACAGAAGTAGGGACCTTGTGCTTGGCACATTGTGACAGGTAGCACAGAATAAGCCTCCAGGAGTTGGGGGGAGTTGGCAAGGGCTGACGCCCACATCAGCTAGTAACAAGGGAATGAACAGATGAAAAGGGAGTCTGATACCTGCCCTTAGAGTATCCCTATAGACGCATAGTGCGTCCTTTTTCCACTGGCAGGCCCTGTCGGCCGGACCCGCAAGAACCAGCTTAAAAGGCTCCTTGATTTTGAAGCAGCTGCTCAACTTCTCCAGCTCCTTGGGATCCCGTAAAGCACTAATATGATCGTGCGCGTCCAGATGTGCATCAGACAGGTACTCGTCCCCTCGAGTGTTGATCATGTCGATTAAGGAAGTATACCTCGATCGAATAGGAAATTCGTTGGACTTTCTAGCCACGCTCATCTTGGCCAGGCGAGTCATTTTTTTGTCAGCCATCTAAAAAAAGAAAGGGGCACGTAAACAGGCTATCTTAAAATGGCACACAATGGAAAAATAGATACGAAAAGCAAAGGGAGGAATTTTACCTGAAGAAGCACTCCTGAAAAAGGCTTTGAGCTCCGACTTGCTGTTATTGCTCTGAGAATCTTAGCAGGAGGAGAAAGAAGAAAACTTAGAAATGAGAAGGTGAGGAGTAGTAGCCTTTCCTCATTCCTTTATATAAGAGGAAAAGGAAGTTGAAGGGACGAAAGCCCATTAAGGACAAAGGCCCATAGGAAAAAGCCCAGAAAAAGGAATATTCCAGAATATTCCTAGGAATTCTAGAGCATTCTAAACAGGGTGCATTAAGCCCAGATCAATATTAAGCCCAATAAAGAGGCCCATTAATATTTGGTAAAGCCCAATAAGAGGGGCCCAGTAATATTTGGTAAAGCCCAATAAGAGGGGCCCAGTAATATTTGGTAAAGCCCAATAAGAGGGGCCCTGTAATATTTGGTAAAGCCCAATAAGAGGGGCCCAGTAATATTTGAAAAAGCCCAATAGAGAAAGCCAGGCCCAAATTCAATTAGGATTTGGAAAATTCAATTTTAGCCCTAAAAGATGTAAGGCCCAATGGAGAAGGCTAGAAAAAGACTAGAATCCAGGTTGAGATCCAGGTCGTGAATCCTGCCCGAAATCTTTCGAGCAGACACCCGAAAATAACGGGTAATAAAGACCAGAATCCAGGTCGAAATCCAGGTCGTGAATCCTGCCCGAAATCTTTCGAGCAGACACCCGAAAATAGCTGGAATAACGGGACTGAATTGAGGTCAAAACTTCGACCAGGAATGAGGTCGAATAAACCAAGCATCTTTTCAAAAATAGGGATTAAAAACCCAGGTCGAAGTTCGACTAGGATCCTGGTCGAATTCTAGGTTGTGGATCCTAGTCGAAATCCTTCGACCAGGAAGCAAGAGAATCAAAGAATTTTCGAACAGGATTCAGGTCGAAATTTCGACTAGAATCCTGGTCGAAATCCTAGTCGAGGCTCAAGACCAGGAGCTAAAAAGTGGGGGAGTTTTCGACCTAGATCCAGGTCAAAAGTTCGACTAGGATCCTGGTCGAATTCCAGGTCGTGGATCCTAGTCGAATTCTTTCGACCAGGATGGCAAGGCTAACCCCTATTTCGACTAGGATCCAGGTTGAAATTTCGACTAGGATCCTGGTCGAAAAAGGGCTGGAAATCTGAAAAATCGAAAATCCCAGAAAATTAGGGAAAAATCCCAAAAAAATTGGGAAAAATCCCAGAAAATTAGGGAAAAATCCAGAAAATTAGGGAAAAATCCCGGAAATAAGGGAAAAATTCCTGGAAATTAAGATAATTCCTGAATAAAAGGAAAATTCATTGTAAATGTGTAGGTCGCTCCATACTTTACGGAAAAACGAAACCCTGTAAGGGAACGAATAGACTTAACTTCTGCGAAACCTAGTCAATGTTTCCCAAAAGTTGGGGGGCAAATGATAGGGATAAATAAATTATGATAGCATGATTTATTTACTGCATTAATTGTACAAGGTGTGGACTGCTAGGCCCAATAAAAAGATATATGACATTCAGACCAGAAAGGTTAAGCCTGATGGACCAGATCAGTCCTGATGGAATAAAGAAGGCCCAAAAGCCCTGATTATTAATTAATTTCGTAATTAATTAATAAGGGAAAAATCAGCTGTTGAGAAGAGTCCCGATAAGGATATAAATCCTTATAGATTAGCCTCAAGGGGACCTAAAAGGATAAGGAATCAGTTTCCTACTATCTAGGACTCCAAAGTCCATTCTAATTATGAGACTTGCCCACCAAGTCTCCTATACCAAGTCCAATTCAAGGACTTCCAACATCTATATAAGGGGCCTCACCCCACAAATCAGAACTACATTTTTTGACTTGATCCTTGGCAATCAGCAAGGTACGTAGGCATCTTGTAAGGCAGATCGAGTCACGAAACACAAGAGCAGTCAAATCGAGCCTTGAAGCTCACGTTCCTTATTATTAAACACAGCAATCATATATATTAGTTAAAAATCCATAACAATATTTTATTAATTATTTACCTTTAAATGATTTCCTGATTTCTTTTACTCTTAAAATCCGTATTTAATTCCAGAGTTTCTCAAAAATCGTAAAATTCATATTTTTGTAAGTTTATAATATTTTGAGAATTTTAAAATTATTTTGGAAATTTTCGGGATTAATTTCACCTGCGCGTTATTTCGTTTAATTGTTAAAAAGCGGGTATAAAGTGCACTTCGGTTCTAAAATTTAGAAAATTTCATTTTTATAAACTGCGGTATATTTGTAATATTTTAAAACTATTTTTGTAATTTTCTGAATTTGTTGTAAGTGCAGCTCGGTTCGTTAATTGTGAAATGCGGGTATAAATTGTGTTTTAGAAATTGTTCTAAAATTTAGAAAATTACGTTTTTATTTACTTTAGGATATTTCTAACATTTTAAGATGATACTCGTAATTATCTGGAATTATTTTCTGTGCACCTCAGCCCGTAAATTGCTAATTGCGGGCTTGTGATTGAAATCCGAGACACGTATCTATTCATTTGATACGTGTCGAATTGATATTAAAGGGTGATACACGTGTTTTTTTCAGAGTTTGGCTGAAAGAAATAATAATAGTAAATAAATAGAAACTCATCATAAAACCCCCAATCTCTTCTCTTTTCTTGTCTTAAAATCCCGGTATCACTTTCTCCTGATTAGCTCTCGGAAATCTCTGGTGCTTGCGGGATTTTTCTTTTTCCCGATGACTCCCCTGTTCTTCCTTGACTTCCCTGTGTTCACTGCTGCCGCCGCGGCCGTCCAACTCCGGTTGGTTCTATTCGCTAGTCCCGTTTTCTTTGCTTGATTGTATATGTATGTGTATATACATGCGTATTCAGTTGGGTGTTGTGTGCTTGATGTGCCCCTGTTTTGTTCCCTGTTTTATGCCGCCTGTAGCTTCACTGTCCGGTTGCCGCCGGTTTCTTCTGGCACGGCGACCCGTATGAAGATGTTCATTCTGTGCGCGTGTATTTATTTGATGTCATGTTGCCTTGGTTCAACTGCTTTGTGGGAAATTCTTATTTTATTAATTTACTTTATTAATTTTCTACAGAAATTGATTGGTTACATTCATGAAATAAATTACATTTCATACGGGGATAATTGCAATTAATTGGTGAAATACGCGTTGGAAACCCGAAATTAATCGGGTACCCGCGAATTTTATCACCGTCGGCGAGCCGATGGTGGACTGTGATGAATTAATTCTGAGTCCTATAATTATAAAACAATATTTAATATTTGATTCGTACCGTTATTTTCGAATTATAAATAGTCGGATATGATTATTTGTTAGGAATATGTGTATTAGTTTGATGATAAGTTAAACAAAACACTTAAGTAGAAATCTAGTGTTTGTAGCCTCAATGGATAAGACCATTTTGGCTATCCGTTGAAGGAGTAGCTTTACTTAGAAATAAGTTTAGTATTGTAGCACATTTCATTCTCTGTATTTAAGTTGTAATTCTTAGATGTTGTGGGAAATCAGTCATGTTGACTACTAGTGGATATGCAAACAGGAGGGCTAATTGTAAATATTTCATGCCTTGTAATTTTGTATAAGTGAAGTAGTATTAACTGATATTAAAGGCCTTCAACGGATGAGAAACAAAGCTTCAACGGATGTCTCTAAAGCTTCAACGGATAACATCCATCAACGGATGAGTGCTTCAACGGATAAAGCTTCAACTGTTAATGCATCAACGGATAAAGCTTCAACGGATAAAGCTTCAACGGATAAAGTCATTAACGGATGAAAGCTTCAACGTATGCTTAGTTCAATAGCAGTTGATAGTGACAATTCATAAGCTGACAGAGGCACATGGGTTGACAGAGACAAACTGGAATGTGGCAGCCTCTAGGAGGAATCAAGAAAATGCAGCATTTCCATTCTGGTGCAAACAAGGAAGTATTCAAAGATTCACAGCTAAACCTAAATTGCATTGGATAGAGAAATGAAGAAGGAACATGTGAAGAATCTTTTAATTGTATTTTACAGTTTTGTCTTCACTTGTAAACTTGGTGATATATAAACCAAGTAGCAGCTAGTAATTAGATGGTGAATTTTCCAGAGCTGTTTAGAAAAATCCAGAGAGAAAATCATCTAGTTTGTACTAGGACGCAGCTGTGATTTAATTCTTTGAATCACATATTTTCTGAAATAACACATCTCTGGTGGAACAACAAATCCACCAAAAAAGTTTTTAAGTTCTTTGTGTTCTTTACATTTATGTTTGAATATATATCTGTCTGTATTAGCTTCAAGCAATTCACACACATTTGTTCACTAAAACACTTAGCCTTAGAAACTGCTCAAAACTTGAAAAAGTTTTGAGATTTAAATTCAACCCCCCTTCTGTAAATCTCATTGTTAGTCCACTGGGAATAACATTATTAAGTAAAGTTGGCTTTAAGTAAAGTTTATTCTATCAATGGATATTCCCTATCCGTTGAAAGTCAAAATTGTTCTATCAACAGATGTTCATTATCCGTTGAAAGACAAATACATTTCTGGTAATTTTATCCTTCAACAGATAAAAACAGTGTTAATCTTCAACGGATAACTATTTACCTCATCCGTTGAAGTGTCACATCAGTTACTTTAAGTGAGTCACAGCCGTTGATTCGTTTACTTAACCGTTGATACATATATACACAGTTGTATGTATTTGTATTAAAGGCAGTTTTCAGAATTTCTATAGTTTTCTTTATTCTCAAACGGTTGTAATTTACTTAAAAGTATTATTTAATCATTCTATTTACATTTTAATTCGAGAAAGTATAAAAGCCCATTGAATTCTTATTTTCACTTTACGCTTTCTTGCAATTTTTACTCTCTTTCTCTCCCAAAACTCTCAATCTTTTCTCTACAACCTCTACTCACAACAATGGCACCAGTAGTCAAGATTATGTCTCAGTCTGGATTTGTTTATGAAAAGAACAATTTCGTAGCCTTGGTGGAAAAGAATGAAGCCCACTCAGATTATCACAAGATGATGGACTTCATCAAGAATTGCAAACTAAGCTATGCAATGCTGGAAGCCCCAACTATCTATTGTGAGGTAATTGAGGAGATTTGGACAACTGCAGAGTTCAACTCCACAGATATGACCATTGCTTTCTCTCTCAAAGGTAAGGATTACTGTATTAACTGTGATGATATACAGTCTTGCTTTAAGTTACCTGAGAATAATACCATGACACGACACACTGATAATGATGTATCTGCTATGTTAGATTCCATAGGCTATTCTTTTGACTCTGCTAGTTTAAGGAGCATTAGAAGGAAGGGCCTTAGGAAAGAATGGAGTTTTCTTGGAGATGCCTTTATCAAGGTTTTCTCTGGGAAGATTAGCAATTTTGATGCCATAACTTCATCTCTTGTTAATATGCTCTATATGCTAGTTTCTGATAGGTACTTTAATTTTAGCAACTATGTCATGCTAGAATTAGGTTCCAGGTTAGGTAACAAAGCTAATAGACCTCATAACATCTACTATGCTAGATTCTTTATGTTATTGGCTAACCATGTTGCTGAAGGTTTGGTCATAACTAATGAGAGCAATAAACTCAAATGCTGGGCACAAGAGAAAAGGGTCCTTGCAGACCTTGTGAGAATTAATCTCAACAGCCATGTGCCATTGGTATATTTGCCAATAATGAATGCACCTCAGGTAAGTGAGGTAAATACTTCTGCAACTCCTACTTCTTCCAACCCCATTGTTTCTTTGCCTTCTAGTGTGGCAATGGAATCTGTGTCTTTGTCCCAACAGATTCCTACCAAAGCCACCAAAACTAAAATTCCAAAACACAAGTCAAAGAAAACCACCTATGTTGTTTCTCAAAAGACAACAGTTGTAACAACTACCATAAACCCTGAAGGGAGTGAACAGGGTGTGAGTGGTGAGGGGAGGGGTGAACATCAAGAAACCCCCCAGGATAAGGTGAGAGAGGTGAGTGGTACCCTAGCCAGCCATGCCACAGTTTCTCAAAAGACTGTGGTGGTTCAAAAGGATTCAAACACATCCCTAGTTGCATCCTCCCAAAAGGATGCAACTATTAAAAATAGTCCCCAACCAGGGACACAGAACAAAAGAGGGAGGGACACTGAAACCACACATTCACCTATCAAAGCCTTTTCAAGAAGAAAGAAGGCTAAAACCCTAGTTTTAACACAAGGGGCACACACTGCACAGATACATCCACCTGTATCTTTGCCTTCTCAAATTCAGCTTGATGTGGCTCCAGCAAATGTGGAGTCACAGTCCCATTCTCTCATAATAGACACACATCAATCAACAAATTCTCCATCAACATCTATGGATGTGGATATGATATTCACATTAATTCCTGATTCTCCCTCTTTAAAACTCAGGGAGGAGCCCCACTCAAATCCTGGTGATCATCATCTTTTAGATGATTTGTTGGATCATCAGCCAATTCTTTCAGACTTAGTTGAAGAATCTGTGTCACCTCACTTAAAATCAATTTACACAGATTCAACAAATATGTCACTTTCAATATCTACATCTTTTCCTTCTTCAACGGATATCTCTCATCCGTTGACAAGTGGTTGTTCTTCGACGGATAAGCTTAATAGCAGTTATCCGTTGATATCATCAGTTTCCACTTCAACGGATACTCCCTATCCGTTGATGGTCTCTACACATATAACTGAATCAATTCTAAGTGTAGAAAACATGGTTACTATACAATCACTTCTAGGATTGAGGGAAGGGAGTGATAATTTGAGTGAGAGGCTGGGTTGCTCCCAGGCAAAAGGAGAGGTTGAGAGTCAAAATATGCATGCTATTTCTTCCAACATGGCAAAAGTGAGTGAGGGGAGTGCCACCTTAGTAGGTGAGGGTGAGGGTGTGAGGGTGTGTGTGAGCCAGGGGGAGCCCCTGATGCAAGAATATAGAGAAAATGAGAGAAAAGCAGGTACATAAGCTATAAGGGTGGATCCAGCCATTGCTAGTGAGTCAATGATTGTGGATGATGCTGAAAAGGGAAGACAATTTTAGCAACATTACAAAGCTGAAATTGATAACATTTCCTTGGATGCTGACACTTTTACTCATCCTGTTTTAGCCTATCAACTATTGGTTGCTCAGGGCAATGTGGAGGCAGAGCAGACTTTGAACATAGTGCACACTTCAGAATCTCTTCAAAGAGATAAAGCTGCTGTTAATAGGATGCCTTCTCAAGCTGGTGAGCCATCTGAAGAATTTGAAGTAAATTCTAATGATGATGACTCTATTTCTTTGGATGGGAGCATGAACTTAGGGGGAGATGCAGGCCCAAGTTTTGTTCCAAATTTACCTGAATGGGCATGGACAAAGAAATCTACACCAGGACAGTTTGGTGTAGCTTTGGTCAAGCAGGTAATGGCTATTCAAAAGGCCCTTCAGGACACTTCAGATGCTGGTACCAAGGCTATTCTTCAAGCTCATCTAGACTCTCTGCATCTCCTGCAGTTGCAGCACATCAGACAAAATTTGAGTGTGGATGAACTCAAAAAGGATATTGCTGATCTGAAATCCTACAATTCTGAGAAGTTGGATTTAGTCATGCATTATGGTACAATGCAAGATTTGTTGCTGAGATTGAGGAGAGAATCTGATGCTGACAAGAGGCTGGCCAAGTTGTAAAATAAAGTTCAAGTCATTGAAGACTCTGTGGTCACCATTCTTCAAAATCAACAATCTCAGACAAGTCTACTATTGCAGCTGGCAAAAGCACAAGGCTTGACCCCTATCCTTGATGATAACAAAAAGGGGGAGAATAAAGGGGAAAGGGAAGGAGAGCCATCAACAAAAGTTCAAATATCTAAAGTGCTAGTTCCTGCCATCACCACTTCTCCAACACTTCAAATCAAAGGAAAGCTTGATGGAATTGATCTAATCCAGATAGCAGCAGCTGAGATGAAAGTCAAAGAGCAAAGGAGGAAAATTGATGAAAGGATGCAACAAATTTTTGGTTCTACAACTTCAAAATCACAATCTGTGAAGCATAACACAAAGTTGGAGCCAATCATTATGGAGCTCAAGCCAGTAAGGAGGAATAAGGTTGGAGAGACTTCTTCCAAGAATCTGAAACCTATGGTTCTCAAGCCCAACAACAGATCCATCAAGGACTCTACAAAGAACCCTCTAAGCCTTGCTCAGTTGAAAGGAGTGGATTTTCCTCTTCCAAAGCCTGATGAAGATAAGGTTTTGGGTGGTAATATCATGAAGCACAAGGAGACCAAGGATGTGATTGAAAGAATGAACATGGCTATTATCTTTAGAGAGGGAAAGAGTATCTGTGTGATGCAAGGACATCCCAAATTCTCAATAGCCAAAAGGGAAGAAGCCAGAAGGTTGAAAGAAGAAGCTAAAAAGCTAAAGGCTGATAAAAGAGCACAAACAAAGCTTGAAAAACAGCTAAAGTCAAATCAAGCTGAAGAAAAGAAAGAAATTGAAGACAAGGGTGAAGATGTAGGTATGGGGGACATGCTTAATGATGATGTGGAAGAAAGAAGCAAGGAAAGAAAGGAACGGCAGAAAGGGAACAGAAAGAAGGCCAATGCAAAAAGGAAGATTGTAGATGAAACTGAAGAAACACAATCAAAATCCAAACCACTACCTTCTATTCCTGAACCCATTGTGCCTGACCCCTTCATAAACATCCATGGTGAAACAATCACTCCTAAGGAGGAACCAATTGATTGGGACACCATCAAATTGCCCACTTTCTTAACCACTTCTCCACCATCAAAGAAACAGAAAAGAAAAATCAAATCAACACCTCCTCTAACCTCAATCAAATTCACTCAGAAGCCTAAGCCTAAGCCACAAGCCTCAAATGATGATTATGTTCACATTTGTGACATAAAGGAATTTACAGACATTGAACTCTATCTGGATGAGCTGGAGGAAGTAAGGGGAATAGATGCCTACAGACAGCTTCCAGAAAGAATAGTGTTCAAATATAAAGGAAGTGGGGAAAGGACTTGGCCTCTTTATAGAATTCTGGATGAAGGCTATTCTACCTTGGTTAGAGTCTACTCAGCTATAAAAAGGGATTATGACTTTACCAGGACTGCCAAAACTGAGATTCTCAACAAGATTGCCAATATAAGGAAAACTTGGTGGGAGCCCAATGCCTTGCCTAGAACATTACTCATCCCAGAGAGAGGAATTACAGTTCATAAATCACCTCATTGGTTGATGGAGTTCAGAGACAATAAAGGAGTCAGAAGATTTTTCAGACTTGAAGATCAACTCAAGATTTCCAGTAATAAAACTCTCAAGGATATGCAATCTAAGTTGGACATCAATGAAGAAGATGAAACTGAATTCTACAGACAACTCCAACTCCAAATAGAGGAGAATGACATGAGGCTAGGGAAGAAAACAAGGGATCAAAGGAAAAGAAATTAATCTACTCAGGCTTAAGGAGCACCCTTGGAAATAATATAATTCTTCAATTCTATCTCAGTATACACATTTTTGTAGCACTTTTGAATTTTTACTTTATTTCAGTTCATATGTTTGATAAGTGTTTTGTTATCATCAAGTTAAACCCAAATTTATGCCTACAGTTCAAGTAGACATAAATAGGGGGAGATTGTTAGGAATATGTGTATTAGTTTGATGATAAGTTAAACAAAACACTTAAGTAGAAATCTAGTGTTTCTAGCCTCAACGGATAAAACCATTTTGGCTATCCGTTGAAGGAGTAGCTTTACTTAGAAATAAGTTTAGTATTGTAGCACATTTCATTCTCTGTATTTAAGTTGTAATTCTTAGATGTTGTGGGAAATTATCAGTCATGTTGACTACAAGTGGATATGCAAATAGGAGGGCTAATTGTAAATATTTCATGCCTTGTAATTTTGTATAAGTGAAGTAGTATCAACTGATATTAAAGGCCTTTAACGGATGAGAAACAAAGCTTCAACGGATGTCTCTGAAGCTTCAACGGATAACATCCATCAACGGATGAGTGCTTCAACGGATAAAGCTTCAACTGCTAATGCATCAACGGATAAAGCTTCAACGGATAAAGCTTCAATGGATAAAATCATCAACGGATGAAAGCTTCAATGGATGCTTAGTTCAATAGCAGTTGATAGTGACAATTCATAAGCTGACAGAGGCACATGGGTTGACAGAGACAAACTGGAATGTGGCAACCTCTAGGAGGAATCAAGAAAATGTAGCATTTCCATTCTGGTGCAAACAAGGAAGTATTCAAAGATTCACAGCTAAACCTAAATTGCATTGGATAGAGAAATGAAGAAGAAACATGTGAAGAATCTTTTAATTGTATTTTACAGTTTTGTCTTCACTTGTAAACTTGGTGATATATAAACCAAGTAGCAGCTAGTAATTAGATGGTGAATTTTCCAGAGCTGTTTAGAAAAATCCAGAGAGAAAATCATCTAGTTTGTTCTAGGACGCAGCTGTGATTTAATTCTTTAAATCACAGATTTTCTGAAACAACACATCTCTGGTGGAACAACAAATCCACCAGAAAAGTTTTTAAGTTCTTTGTGTTCTTTACATTTGTGTTTGAATATATATCTATATGTATTGGCTTCAAGCAATTCACACACATTTGTTCACTAAAACACTTAACCTTTGAAACTGCTCAAAACTTGAAAAAGTTTTGAGATTTACATTTAACCCCCCTTCTGTAAATCTCATTGTTAGTCCACTGGGAATAACATTATCAAGGTCCGAATTGGAATATGAATAATAGTAATAATAAAGTAATTGAATAGATGATTGGGATTTGTGACGTGGATTTTGGTTATGGTATCGGTTGAAGTAAATATTGTATTATTTGTTGTTGAATTGACGTCGATTGATATTTCGACGGGTAGTCCGATAAACAAAGGAGACGCTGCCCGATTTTTTTTCCGAAAAACTGAATTACGTAAATACGGGAATGTATCCGATGAATATCGGGACGTCGAGAGACTATATATATATATGTGTGTGTTTTATACGTAACTTGGTTGTACGATGTGATGAAATATTTTGCCAAATCGATAATCCTGATTTTGTAAAATAAAGAGTATATGTATTTTCCGAAAATGAACACCGAACCGATTTTCGAGGTTGTGAACCCTACTTGTGGCGTGTGTGATTATAATATACATAATTACGAGTCGGGTTTGAATATCGTTGGGTAAAATTGGTATCGAGGATATGTCAAGCATACCTAGACATCTAACGTAGGGTATTTCGACCCTGTAGGTTATAATCAGGAACCTGAAAGTGAAGGATGGACTAGAGATGACCTAGTAGTCAGTTAACGAGCTCAGTAGAATTTCAACAGAAAGACCTGAGTGTCGAAGTCAAATCCAATGGGATCTAGTGGTTGGACATTAGAGCCTGAGCAGCAGAGTCGGCTCAGAGTTGATCAGTAATAGTTGTAAAGCCTTGTAAGGCAAGTATTTCTAAACCTTTCTCGAGATATAATGCAAATATTTCTAAATTCTCTTGTGACATACTGTTACTACCCAAAATAGCTCTGTTTTATACTGTAAATACTTTGAATCCTTCAACCTTGAACCTGAGCCACATCATTTGATCTTTGAGCCGTAAGGCTTATTCTTTGTAAACCATTTCTTGTTGATTTACCAGATACTAAATCACAAAAATATGATACTACTCCACAAATACATATCCATTATATACCAAACACTGGAACAGAATAGTTTACACATACAGAAACTTTTATACTCAACCATACCTTGTGATATCAAAGTACTAAAACCTTGTAAAAATACTATTCATCTAATACCCGATTATCCTACCGGCTGGAGGCCACTTCTTTTATATACTTTGACATACCCTTTTGGTAACCATGAATTTTCACCATGCTCTTATACAAATTTTTTATTATTATTGATTATGATTTGGTTTTATTGAATTCTATTGTTTATCATATTGAACTGCTTTAGAATTGGATAGTTTTCTTTGTGTGGACCAGATTCGTGGTCAGACCATATCGATGGTCAAGTTAGGCCAATGTGTGCCTTGGATCCAGTAGTTAGAGCAGTGCTGTGTGCTTTGCTCGGGGTTAGTGTGTGACTGATCAGCAGCCTAACCTTGGTTTTAAAAACTTAAAATGAATATCCAATTCTATTAGTTGTTTAACAAGAAATTTGATTCCTTTGAATCATCTCGTTTGATCATTGTTTAACCTCAGTTATTGCTATTATGACTTGCTGAGCTAGTTAGCTCACTCTTGCGAATCTTTTTATATATTTTACAGTTAAGAAGGATATGAACGATAATGAAGTTCTTCAGTCCAAAGTTCGAGCTAGGATTCCAGTTCAAGTTGGACCGAGCTAGCAGAAGCTTCATATGGTAGTGAGATACTAAGATTGAAAGAATAATTTCATTCAGTTGTAAGTTAAATTAGTTGGGATTTGGTACGTTGTAATAAAAGTTAAGGTTGTGGCTTATTTTCATACTTTAACCTGTTGCGATCCGTGGTTATATAAAACAGGGTCATTGCAAATAATATTTCATAAACAGGTTTATATTTTGTGTATGTGTTGTGGACCCCAAACTTCTGACCCGGGTTTGGAGGATGCCACAGGTTGGTATCAGAGCTACAGTTTATAAGTCACTGAAACAAGCCTAGATTGTCGGGATTGGGTAGAGGGTTAGGATTAGGAATAGGAAATAGAAAGATAAGACGTTGTGAGGTTGAGTGCGATTGTATAGTAGGTCTCCGGCACGATTCGTGTTACGATTCGGGATTCTTAGCTTGCGATGTAATTTCCAGACAACGGCAATGGCAGATCCTGATTTCCCAGCATCATCTGATCGTTTGGAGCTTTCCGTTTGAGGATCGTTATCTTCTTTCAGATTGGATTTGTACCTTGTTCCCCCACCATCATTAATGGTACTACCTTCTGTTATAACAGTTGCACCTCTTCAAGTTATTCCACGCCATTTTACCACCTCTTGTTATGAGACTACCTATTTAAGAACCTCCATTCATTTATTCTTATTTTACTGGATTTTCAGCTGTGAATGTATCTTTCAGTTTACTTTACCCCCTATTCTATACCTCCCAGTTTAGAACTTGTCCTATGAAGCGATTGTACCTGCGAGGATGGATTCGAGAGCTACAGTAAATGGTGAGCATATGAAATATAAATAAAGATGAGAAAAAGATTAGAGAGAAGATTTAAGTGTTTCAGAGAATAGTTGTTACCGAGTTAAAAGAAGTCACTAGCGACTAAGCCACCCGTGAATAGTTGTGGGATGAATTAGATGAACTTTGAAAAAGTTAGAGAGAAAAGTATAAATCTGGAACATTTATAAAATTAAATGATGGTGCTATGATAAATGCGATATGTAAGGTAGTGATGTGATGTGATATGAGCAAATTCTGGTTCTATGAAATAGACTTATTAACTATTGGATAGTCTGTTCCACTTAACGATTGCAAGGTTGTTAACAGTATGGGAGCCTTGATGTGAAGCTACGAATAAGATAACGTGCGACAACAATTGAAGTTTCATCGATTAAGGAAGGTAAGTGGACGCGATGAAGGAGAAAAGGTAGATTGAAGTGAATGGACCTTTATTTGATCGTTCCATTAATTTGGTACCTTGTTATAGGTCGGAAGGACAACAACCAACTCATATAGTAAGGACAACTAGGTTTGTGATTTTCCAAACTTTTTAAACAAGTTTTCAAAAAAAAAGATCTTCCTTTACAAATTTCTAAAAGCCTTTTCGAATAAAATGATTTTTAAACATTGGTTGTCAAGTTACTACTTGAGTTTCTTGTTTGTTAGAAAGCCCGGATTACCTGGAAGGATGCTGTTTCAGACTTAGTATTGCTAATTCCGAGAACGAAGTAACCTATGATTATGAAGAAGTTGATTATTCCTAACAGTAAAGTGCAAGTATTGTTTGATAAAATTTACAACATAATCAGCGTACGGAGTAACTATACATTCAATTACTAGGACTATTAGAGTTCGAAGAATTCATTGATTTAACAGAAGCCAGAGCGTGATCGAAGAAGTTTGGAAAGATTTCCAGACTTCTCTAAAAGCAGAATATTATTAACAAAAGGATCGTTATGTCGAATGGTACGTGGTTATTCTAAATTAAAAGAGGAATCTCGAAGTTACCAGGTAGGAACACCATTATGATCGAATTGTTAAGGTATTATACGTGTAAGTACGATGTTAAAGATGCAAAACTTAGCAAGTAAGAATTCATTATAATGCTTGGTTGCGAAGACATTTCAGCGGACTTTCTACAGTTGTTATATGACGCAATTGGGATATGATCGAGCGAGCTCGAAAGATGAATACAAATAAAATGTGGATGGTGACCAATGGTATCGTTCTTGCCTTCAATATTATAGCGTATATTCCTTTTTAATTCTTAAATAAGTATAAACTTCTTTCCTTAAATAAACTCTTTGCTATGATATCGAAAAGGAGGATATTACATTCCTCTCAAATTTAATTGTTTCCCTCGAGTTTGCTCTCTGATTGGGATAAACAGTGTTATGGTGAAACACTTTGTCAGAATGACGAAGAGTCGGGTGGGACGCCACCTAATCATGTGTTGTATGCCATATGGTATGACAGACTGGCCATCTTAAGTACCAATGTGGTTGTCTCATTCATATTCAAATCCTTGTTTCTTCTTTCTTTTCAACTCTAATTTTTGTTGAATTGTGAATCTTTCCAGTTGTTTCGTTGTACTGTCGTTCTTTGCAAGCGTTTTTCCAATAGAAATTAACGTATTATGGACCAAGTGGGCAAATTTCCATCTACCTCTCACACATGGAAAACAAACAAGGGCATATGGCAAGAAATTGTGATTATCTTGTGAAATATGTTATTCAGAATACGGATGTGGTGATGTGAATGATCATCGTGGATACTTTATGCGTTAAAATATTGAAAGATGTGAGAGCAACTTGATTGTCTAGCTCCCAAGGTTTTGTTGATAAGATGAATTACCCTGTTGAATTCATAAGATTAGGACTAAAGGATTAGCAAATTCAAAAATCTGTATTTGTTAAAAAAGTGAGTACAAATGGTGGAATTGAGAATTTTGGCAATAAGTTATGTAGAATTGATATCATTTAAGATAAGAGGATTTGACATTATTCTAAGGACTGGATTAACTATTTAAGCAGGATGCCCAGACAAACCGTCGTGATGAAGAGATAGTCCTAGAGACGTCAAATGAGAATATGATGAGGTATAAAGGGAGAATGAGGGTAAAGAATTTGTTAATGATGATTACGGTGATCAAGACGAGAGCATTATGGTGATTATGAGATAAGTAAAAGCCAAGAGCAAACAAAACTTAAAAATTTTATAGCAATTAAGGAGTTTTAAGATATGTTTCCGAATGAGTTATCAATATTTCCTCCAGATAGAGAAATGAAGATCGCGATTGATTTAACACCTGAGATGAAGCCCGTGACCAAGGTCTTACATAAAATGGCGCCAGTTAAAATGCGGAAGTTAGCAAAGCAGAGGCAAGGGATGCTAGAAGAAGAAGCGATTAGACCCAGTGTATCCGTGAGGTGCACCGATATTAATTGTTAACAAGAAAGAGGGAAGTATGAGTTGTGTGTCGATTTGTGAAAGATCAACAAGTTTACTACCAAGAGCAAGTATCTATTACCTCGAATTACGGATTTGTTTGGTCAAACAGAAGAAAGAAATTGTATGTAATGTTTACAAGGTGAGAGTTTTAATGGTAGAAAGCTTAAGTAATCAGTGAGGAAGAAACCAAAGGAGATCTAGTAGAAATCAAAGTTGCTATGAATAAAAAAAGACTAAAAAGTACCAATAAAAGTAAGGAGCT
Source organism: Apium graveolens (assembly GCF_009905375.1). Lineage (NCBI taxonomy): Eukaryota > Viridiplantae > Streptophyta > Magnoliopsida > Apiales > Apiaceae > Apium > Apium graveolens. The sequence goes on from NC_133649.1 coordinate 194,447,415, forward strand.
TTACCATGGACCGGTTATTATTGAAAATTTATGCGCCCAGGAAAGTGATCACGATATCTCCAGATTTTCTTCCAGCACTTGGATGCTACAAGTAGAAGAATTAAGAAATAAGATCCCACAGGAAAATTCACAACATTAAGTATTTAAGTTATTGAAGAGATGCCAAGATATATGGAAAATAAAAAGAAAAATAGTGATAACCAGGTATAAGAAGCGAATTTCAAAATAGATTGGGAAGTGTTGGACATGCCAAAGAATTAAGGCAAAGTATCAGAAGCCTAATGAACAAGGAAGACCAAGAAGTGGTTTTACAACAAGCGAATCATAAAATGTATCAGTGATGTTGTTGAAGAAAAGGAATGAAATTATGAGATTATGTACTGATTAGCGGGAGTTCAATAAAACAACGAATAAGAATAAGTAACCCCTATGAGGATTAATTACCTATGAGGCTTAATCTAAGAAGTGTGTTATGTCACGAGGATTAACTTAAGATCCGACCTGATAATATATCAGAAATTATGGTTAAAATGAGTTATGAGAATTGCAAGCTCCGATGATGTTATGCGAGATAACAAGTGTATCAGTTGTTTATAAGGAATTAAGGAACATGTTATATAAGGAGTACTCAAATAAGCAAACTGTATTTATTGATAACATCCTCAGCTACTCAAGGAATAAGAAAGTCTGCATGGAATGCCCAAGGATTTTTCTCCAAAGATCAGAAAGAAAGCAACTATACATTGAGTTCTCAAGAATGAAATTTTGACTAAGGTTAACAAAGCATTCTGAATTAATCCATTAACAACTACTTAAGCAAAGCCGTATGGTAACAGATGCCTTATGCCGACAGAAATGATTGAATGTAATTAAGACCACCGAGGAGTTAATAGACGAATTTGAATGAGTGGAATCTGAAGTTCAAATACTTAAAGGTGATAATAAGTGAATATATGAGATTACTTTTCAATCCTAACTGATAGAAACGAATAGGAGATGTTTAAATGTTTGTAAACCAAGTTAAAAGTGTGCACCGCCTACCAACCATTAAGCGAAGAGTCAAAGTAAGGAAGCGATCCAGGAAAAAAAAGATATGTGGAGAGGCGGAGTTTTAAGGAAAACTGGGATGATCATTTATCATCAATGTCAGCTTTAGAATACTAATTTACCAAGCTTATGTGGACGCAAGTGTAGGTCCCCACTTTATTGAGATAAAATAGGAGAAAGGAAGTTGTCAAATTCTAAATTAATTCAGCACACCAAGGGCGTAACGATATTGATTGAAGCAGCTCAGAGTAGACAAAGAAAGAAGCGAAATTGTATCGAGGGAGAGTGTGAATATAGAAATAGGACCAGTAGTGTTAATAAAAGTGTTGTCTTGTAAGAGATTGGATAAGTTTGAGTAGAAGGGACAAGTTAAGTCCTAAAAATTAGTGAACCATTAGAGGTAGTGATAAATATAGATCAAGTTGTTCATGAGTTGATATTACCGTCGCAACAGTATGTATATATAATGTGTTTGGCCTGTTAAAAATAAAGCAATAAGTATTTGATTTGAATTAAGTGATTTATTAGGAGCCAATGAGATTCTTGTCCAAGTTATTTTACATATAGTGATCAATCCAAATTCTTGATCGTCAAAGGCGAGTTATTGGAAATGAGTGTATATCTATAGTAAGTATGTTTGAAATCCTCGAGTAGAAGGGTCTACTTGGGAATTAGAGTCAGATATGCTTGACAGATATCCTCACTTGTGTAATTAAACTAGATTCTGAGGACATAATCATTTTTTAAGGGGGGAAGGATATAACGACTCGTGTATTTTTGAATTATTTAATTATGTAATTATGGAAACTATTAAATAAGTAAAATATGTGTGTTGGTTTTGACCCCTATGTGTTGTTTGATTATTATCCATATGTGATTTATGGTGTACAGGGTTGTCCGCGTAATTAATTATGGGATCGTATTGAATTGTTTTCACTTTCAAAAAGTGGATTTAGTGCAAATTTATTTGCATAAATATTGGGAATGTTTCTAAAATTGTTTTTATGATTTTATAATTACAATAATTATTTCTAGGATTTTATAAAATTGAGAAATCAATATTTTATTAATTATTTACCTTTAAATGATTTCCTGATTTCTTTTACTCGTAAAATCCGTATTTAATTCCAGAGTTTCTCAAAAATCGCAAAATTCATATTTTCGTAAGTTTATAATATTTTGAGAATTTTAAAATTATTTTGGAAATTTTCGGGATTAATTTCACCCACACGTTATTTCGTTTAATTGTTAAAAAGCGGGTATAAAGTGCACTTCGGTTCTAAAATTTTGAAAATTTCATTTTTATAAACTTCAGGATATTTGTAATATTTTAAAACTATTTTCGTAATTTTTTGAATTTGTTGTAAGTGCAGCTCGGTTCGTTATTTGTGAAATGCAGGTATTAATTGCGTTTTAGAAATTATTTTAAAATTTAGAAAATTACGTTTTTATTTACTATGGGATATTTCTAACATTTTAAGACGATACTCGTAATTATCTGGAATAATTTTCTATGCACCTCAGCCCGTAAATTGCTAATTACGGGCTTGTGATTGAAATCCGAGACACGTATCTATTCATTTGATACGTGTCGAATTGATATTAAAGGGTGATACACGTGTTTTTTTCCAGAGTTTGGCTGAAAGAAATAATAATAGTAAATAAATAGAAACTCAAAATAATCAGATAAGCATAAAACCCCCAATCTCTTCTCTTTTCTTGTCTTAAAATCCCGGTATCACTTTCTCCTGATTAGCTCTCGAAAATCTCTGGTGCTTGCGGGATTTTTCTTTTTCCCGATGACTCCCCTGTTCTTCCTTGACTTCCCTGTTTTCACTGCTGCCTCCGCGGCCGTCCAACTCCGGTTGGTTCTATTCGCTAGTCCCGTTTTCTTTGCTTGATTGTATATGTATGTGTATATACATGCGTATTCAGTTGGGTGTTGTGTGCTTGATGTGCCCCTGTTCTGTTCCCAGTTTTATGCCGCCTGTAGCTTCACTGTCCGGTTGCCGCCGGTTTCTTCCGGCGCGGCGACCTTTATGAAGTTGTTCATTCTGTGCGCATGTATTTATTTGATGTCATGTTGCCTTGGATCAACTGCTTTGTGGAAAATTCTTATTTTATTAATTTACTTTATTAATTTTCTGCAGAAATTGATTGGTTACATTCATGAAATAAATTACATTTCATACGGGGATAATTGCAATTAATTAGTGAAATACGCGTTCGAAACCTGAAATTAATTGGGTACCCGCGAATTTTACCGCCGTCGGCGATGAGCCTCGGCGAGCCGACGGTGGACTGTGATGAATTAATTCTGAGTCCTATAATTATAAAACAATATTTAATATTTGATTCGTACTGTTATTCTCGAATTATAAATAGTCGGATATGTTTATTAAGGTCCAAATTGGAATATGAATAATAGTAATAATAAAGTAATTGAATCGATGATTGGGATTTGTGACGTGGATTTCGGTTATGGTCTTGGTTGAAGTAATTATTGTATTATTTGTTGTTGAATTGACGCCGATTTATGTTTCGACGGGTAGTCCGATAAACAAAAAAAATGCTGCCCGATTTTTTTTCCGAAAAACTGAATTACGTAAATACGGGAACGTATCCGATGAATATCGGGACGTCGAGAGACTATATATATATGTGTGTGTGTGTGTTTTATACGTAACTTGGTTGTACGATGTGATGAAATATTTTGCCAAATCGATAATCCTGATTTCGTAAAATAAAGAGTATATGTATTTTCCGAAAACGAACACCGAACCGATTTTCGAGGTTGTGAACCCTACTTGTGGCGTGTGTTACTATAATATACATAATTACGAGTCGGGTTTGAATATCGTTGGGTAAAATTGGTATCGAGGATATGTCAAGCATACCTAGACATCTAACGTAGGGTATTTCGACCCTGTAGGTTATAATCAGGAACCTGAAAGTGGAGGATGGACTAGAGATGACCTAGTAGTCAGTTGACGAGCTCAGTAGAATTTCAACAGAAAGACCTGAGTGTCGAAGTCGAATCCAATGGGATCTAGTGGTTGGACGTTAGAGCCTGAGCAACAGAGTCGGCTCAGAGTTGATCAGTAATAGTTGTAAAGCCTTGTAAGGCAAGTATTTCTAAACCTTTCTCGAGATATAATGCAAATATTTCTAAATTCTCTTGTGACATACTGTTAGTACCCAAAACAGCTCTGTTTTATACTGTAAATACTTTGAATCCTTCAACCTTGAACCTGAGCCACATCATTTGATCTTTGAGCCGTAAGCCTTATTCTTTGTAAACCATTTCTTGTTGATTTACCAGATACTAAATCACATAAATATGATACTACTCCACAAATACATATCCATCATATACCAAACACTGGAACAGAATAGTTTACACATACATAAACTTTTATACTCAACCATACCTTGTGATATCAAAGTACTAAAACTTTGTAAAAATACTATTCATCTAATACCCGATTATCCTACCGGCTGGAGGCCACTTCTTTTATATACTTTGACATACCCTTTTGGTAACCATAAATTTTCACCATGCTCTTATACAAATGTTTTATTGTTATTGATTATGATTTGGTTTTATTGAATTCTATTGTTTATCATATTGAACTGCTTTAGAATTGGATAGTTTTCTTTGTGTGGACCAGATTCGTGGTCAGACCATATCGATGGTCAAGTTAGGCCAATATGTACCTTAGATCCAGTAGTTAGAGCAGTGCTGTGTGCTTTTCTCGGGGTTAGTGCGTGACTGATCAGCAGCCTAATCTTGGTTTTAAATACTTAAAATGAATATCCAATTCTATTAGTTGTTTAACAAGAAATTTGATTCCTTTGAATCATCTCGTTTGATCATTATTTAACCTCAGTTATTGCTATTATGACTTGCTGAGCTAGTTAGCTCACTCTTGCGAATCTTTTTATATATTTTACAGTTAAGAAAGATATGAACGATAGTGAAGTTCTTCAGTCCAAAGTGCGAGCTAGGATTCCAGTTCGAGTTGGACCGAGCTAGCAGAAGCTTCATATGGTAGTGAGATAATTAGATTGTAAGAATAATTTCATTCAGTTGTAAGTTAAATTAGTTGGGATTGGTACGTTGTAATAAAAGTTAAGGTTATGGCTTGTTTTCATACTTTAACCTGTTGCGATCCGTGGTTATGTAAAACAGGGTCATTGCAAATAATATTTCATATATAGGTTTATATTTTGTGTATGTGTTGTGGACCCCAAACTTCTGACCCGGGTTTGGAGGACGCCACAAGTAGTGCCTCCAATATTTAGGGCAAATCTATTGCCGTGAGCCCAAGATCATGGGTGGGATATCGAATTTCATATTCCCTTGATTGTCTTGACGCGTACGCGATTACCTTGCCGTGTTGTATAAGAACGCACCCTAATTCCTTGTGCGAAGCATCACTACAAATCACAAGATCTCTTTTTCCATCCGGCAACGCCAACTTAGGGGCCGCGACTAATATTTTTTTCAGTTCTTGGAAGCTATTCTCGCATTTGTCTGTCCATTTGAACTTCTCAGTTTTACAAGTAAGCCGCGTTAAAGGGGCTGCTATCTTTGCACACTTGAACGAACCTCTAATAGTAACCGGCCAATCCTATCTCTGGTAGTCACCCTGACTACAGTCATTAATTCCTTAGCGATCATCTCTTCAGTCTTGTTAGGATCCTTAATGGGATCCTCCTCAGTAACAATCCCTTCTGGGATAACATCCTAAATCGCTACATTCTCAATCTGAACATCATCTGGTCCCTCGTTAGGGTGCTCCATTGGATCCACAATCTGATCCCCAATATGTAGTAAAACATCATCGTATTATTTCTCTTGAACTTCAGGGTTCGGAGTTCCGCTACCATATACGATAACGATCTATGTTACTATCATGATATTTATAAGGGTTCCCGTAAGGCTTTTAACTGTCAGTACTACGTTAGGTAGTCCGACTATAAACTTGGCAAGAGTTCTTATTATCTTATGAACTTATCATTTTAACGACACATCATCCGTGAGGTTTATTACGCTTAGCTCTGATACCATTTCTCTAACACCCCAAAATCCGGGGTCGGGGATCCGGGTTGTCATGAGTTCCATTTTCCTTAATAACACTTAATCTTAATAAACAACCAACTACTGCGTACTGTGACCCCACAATACACACACACAGACAGCACAAGTTATAGTCTCAGAGATGAATGCCAAAAATAACACAAGTCATTTTATAATACAATTATAAATCATTACACCTCAAAGGGTTTCTGAATAAATTTACATATTCTTTGCTATTATTACAATTCATAAATATACATAAGTCTGGTACATCAAAAGTTGAAAGCCTAGCCTATTGGTAGTTCCTACCTCAGCTACAACGGCATCAATGCCTACAGGAAACTGCGGAATGTTTCCTATCCGCTCGCGAATTGGGAGCTTGGTCATGTTCATCTCGTCTAGCTGTTGTTGTGTAATAAAAGAAGAAAGCAAGGGTGAGAAACAAGCCTACCAAAATAACATGTATAGTAACTAACAATATATGAGCATTCTCATAGTACTCATGAAAGTCTTGGTCAAGCAAACAAGAACCAAATTTGATATCTTAACGCGACGAAGTCACAAAATATTCAGTATATATATATACTTTTCAAAATCTTTGAAATCCTCTGTCATGCATAATATACACAGAGTTCCATTTATAACTGTATAAAAATATCATTGCAAGGTGATCTCATATATCTAACCTTGTCTCAACATTTTTCTGAAATTTTTTATCATGCATAAGATAATCATTTACTAGATATAAGTTGAAAATATGAAGTTACAAGATACTCCAATATACTTATATCCTTTCTGAGTACTTCTTGAACTACCACCGTTCAAGGTATAATCAGTTTCAAAGTTCATCATACATCGATGAACTTACAAGGTAAGACTTCTATATAACTCATTTTCGCCTATACTCTTGAGGGCTTTTATCCGCTCAAGGAAACTTAAATCTTTGATCATTAACAAAATATGAAGTTACGAGATACTTCAATTTATGGAAACATCATTTTGAAAACTCGACCCTGCCGAAACTCAACAGTCACCCAGCCGTAGCCTTTCTATCGAAGTGCTCTGGGTAGTGTTGCAGAAATATCCAAACTGGATGATGAACTCATTACGGGAGTTTGCCGCACCAGGAAGACCACTTACGATGATTAGTCGCAGTAGTACAACCCCATAATTTTCTACATGTAGAGGAGAACAGTCGGATTTACTTGTCGACCGAATGCTGGACTCCTAAGGAATATACCATCTTAGCGGAACTTCTGGGCCATTTAGGCCAATAAATAAGGCTGGGCCGGTGCCACTCGACCACTTACGCCACTCCTAGTTCAGATGAAATTCATGACTCTGAAATGTAAAGCTGGTTCTCCCTTTCCCCAAGTAGAAACTTGTTGATACGGCTCCACCAAGAAGCCGTATCTAGTTGGAAAGGAAAACTCACCGATATTTCCCAGGCGATGCCTGTTAATGGATTAAACTCATTCCAAGAATTTTACTTCCCGAGTGTTGGGTAAGTAATCAAAAACTCTTTTATCAAAATAGCAACCTTGTTGCGAATATAAAAATACATCATGGAGCCGGATCCCTCAGATTTTTAAGCAAGTATTTAAATCCCCATCGAAAGGATGATCTTAAATTTGAAAACGAGTTTTGGGATCCGCTCTAACTTTCAAAAATATTTTGATAAAGTTTGAAAATAATCTCTGGAAATACTTAAAGTAAGAATGATTTGATAGTATCAATCATTTCCTGAATATTCGGCGAATAGAAACATTATTCTTTAAGAAAATAAAGAATACTATTTAATAAAATAAGCGGAGTCATAAGTCCTCGAATGAATATTCAGACTAATATTCATTTAATAAAATAAGCGGAGTCATATGTCCTCGAATGAATATTCAGACTAATATTCATTTATTAATAGAAATAAAATAAGTTTCATAAGTATAAACTCTATTCAAATAATTAAACTAGTCTTTGATCGTAATAGGAATCTTAAATGAATATTCAAAAATAATAATATTCACTTATAATATAAAACTATCGAATAAACATTATTCGATTAATAGTTTTGAAAACTATTTATATATATATAATATACTCGGGAACATCGTCTCCCAATTTAAAAAAATGTTCAACTCGGGGTCCCCTATACTAAGGGTATACGCAAGTACTGCTTATCTCTAGCATAGGTATTATGCAGTTTATAATCAATTGAATCAACAATAAGATATCAAGATTACGAAACATGCATGCATATATATATATATATCATATTGACATGCTCTAATATATCACAAGATTTGCTAATAACAATCATGCACTTATCACAAGATAATGCATATATATATTTACATCACAACAATAGTATAACGGGTAGAAAACTTGCCTGAGTGTTCCGGGGTAGACTTAAGCTTAGAGTGGATCCGGTAACCTATGAACAACAACATAAGATGGAATTAAACCACAGTCGCTGAAGAAACTAGACTTTATCCACTTAGACCCTAACGTTCACTTTTGCGCTTAACGATTTACATAAGTCGCTCGAGTACCCTCGACTCCACCATTTTATAAAATTAACCATTAAACGTTTTAAGGTGACTCTTTTGCTAGTACTTTACCAACTGCCTAATCCACCTTACATAATTGTTTCGTAATCCAATTAGTCTTTTAAGGGCCTTAAAAAAGGTTTCAAAGTTAGGCGAGGGGTAAAGGTTCATTTGCGAAACACCGTAACTTAAAACGGTCGTTTCTCCTAAACCGTACATCGATCTAAGTGAACCACATACCAAAACAAAGATTACGACACGATCTAGCTAAACATGGAAAATTTATAGTTTGGTCAGTGAGTTCTCTGATCTGAAAGTCATGCACAACAGTTTATATGCAAACGGGCGTTACGACGGATATGTTTGCACGATTTTCCAAAATTACCAATCTAAGCAACCACCAAATCCTCACCCAAAACATCAACCAACATCAACAACACAAGATCTTACCTACAATACCAATACAAGTCAAAACCCTTCAAAATCATAACTCATTACAAGTACTAACATAGATCCATCAACAAACATCTTTTAAACCACGAAAACTAACTAATACACCTGGATCTTACTTATACAAACATGGATCTCACTTTAATTTCACCAAATCATCTAAAAACTCATCAAAAATTAAAGTCAATGCTTGGCTTTGAGAGATTATACCTTCCTTGGAGTGAAGTAAGCTGCTAGGGAGCCTTATGACCTTGATCTATCCTTAAACAAGCTTGGATCTCACAAACAATCAAGAAAACACAAAGTTAGTTTCTTGAAGATACTATTCATCAAGAACTTTGATGAATTGATTATCTATGTTAAACATGGAATCTTGAGCTCAAACTTATGGCTCATCTAAGTTATGAATTATGGAATCCAATAAAACAAACCTCTTGATTTATGATGGAGTGAAGCTTAAGTTTTGATTTTCTTCTTCTTGCATTTCCATGAAAAAGCCGAAGCAAAACGGGAAGAAATGGGAGTGAAATGCTTCTTTGATTTTGTGTGGTGTTTGTTAGTTTTTTTAACATTAACCTTGGTTTAACCAAGGTTAGAATACTGGGCCACACATCAATCTAAACAAATATCTTGCTAATCATGCTTACATCACCCTCCTTATGTCATCCATTTTCCACATGTCTTTATCTTGTGGTTTGATGACGATGAAGCGATAGAGCTGTTAAAATATTTCCGATATTGATTTTTATTTGGAGACACGTAAATGAAATGAGAAGCGCAAGTACAAGATACCAGTTGAGGTGGCTGACGAGGTTAACGAAAAAATTGTAAGTCCTTTTTTCTGGTATACAATTCACTTTAATTTCAAAGTGAGTCCATTAGTTCATACATCAATTTTTATTTTTTGGCTTATTTGCGTATGTTATGGGCTCTGATTTAGGCTTTTTATAGGCCAAATTCCAATAACCTCTACAGATCAAAGGTGTTGAGGCTGCTAATAAGTTGGTTCATGGTGACAAAGAGCACGACCCATCTTACCTAATTGGAAGGCTTATTTGCAAAAAAAAGGAAAAGCAACAAAAGGCAGCTTCATCAGGGGCTTTATCAGGAACAGCATGTACGAAAGCAACAAAGTCATTTGATTCTGATCAGTAGTAATACTTTATGTAGTTAACTCTCTTTTGGTTTTATACTGTACCTAGCCAGTAATTATCATGATCTTGATGTGGTACCTAACTAGCAACGTTAGTTTTAGTTTCCAGTACTTGTTTTGGTATGGTTGGTGGTTGGTAGGCTTGGAACTGGTTGGTGGTTGATAGTACTTATGTGGTTGTTTTGGTTATTGGATTATTTTTGTTGATGTATGTTTCCTAAACTTTAAAATGGGGATGTTCTATTTTCAAACATTATATTGCCTTTTTTCTCATAAAGTGTTGGCAAAAATCTTGTAAAGTGTATTTATTGATATAAATTGTAAATATTCTTTGTTGGTAAATATCAAAAAAAAATGTTGGTAAAGATTTAAAGGTGTAGGTAAAGCCATAAATGGTCTATATAAAAGTGTTACTATAGATAACAAGCTGTTGCTATTGATAATTTTTTTTTCAAAATTTAGTGTTACAGTAGCTTAAATGGTGTTACCATAGGCCTAATGGTTACACCAAATATGATGTAATAAATACCATAATGGCGTTACCATAGGTCTATAGTTACACCAATTTTAACGTTACCAAAACAATAAAAGTGTAGGCATAGATGTTCTATGGTTACATGTAATAACCCCAATTTTTGGAAATTTTTGAAACCCTTATGAATAGTGATTTTGCAGATTATGCTGAATGAGAAAACTTTTCATGCCACACTATGTAGGGGTTCTGGTATGGATATTCTGAGATTTTATTAGTACTCTATATGGTATATAAGTATATGTAAAGATCGTCAGAATCCAATTCTGAACACTTTGGTTTTTCCCGGAAATCCACTAGATACGGAAAGAATTGAGTAAAAGGTAACAGGATAAAAAGGATTTAAATTAAAGGATTATAAGAGAGGATCATAAAAGGAATATAATATATTGAGAAAGGTTAAGGGAACCTAAGTAAAAAGATCCCGTGTATGATCCCTCAAACGATAAACGAAAATGAAAGTTAAGCGAACCGTATAACAGATCAGCGGTCATTAGGCAAACAATTAGGAAGTTAATCAAAGGGATAAGAGAGGATGGTGTCATCCAACCAATAGAAAGAGGACAAAGGAGGGGTGATGACATCACAAAGTGATGCAAGCATGACATAAGAGGGAAGGAAATGTGGTGGAATATTAACCACACAAAATCAAGGGTAAATAGGTAATTGACCTAAAACAAAACAAAACTAATTCAACCAACCAAGCAAATATTCATTTTCATCAAAACAAAAACATAAAATTCTCCTTCATCCTCCCTTTGCTCTCGGCTTTTGCCATTTTCAAAGAAAACAATTTTCAAAATTCAAGTTCAAGGCTTCCTAAATTGGTAAGATAATTCCCTAGTATTCCTTATGCATAGTTATGGCTATTCTATGAGTTTAAGCCTCCAAATCATTCACAATCTTCTTCAAGAAATCAATGAAGAAGACAATGAATAGTGACTTCAGGAATTTTAACTTGATTTTCTTGTTTTTCCTTTAAGATCCAAGCATCCCCAAGTCATCTCAAGACTTCTTAAGGCTTCCTAGCTACTCACACCACTTCAAGGAAGGTATATCATCTCCAAACCCTAGCTTTACTTTGTTAAATGGATGATTCTAGTTGTTATGGTGATATAGTAGCTTAATGCTTGTTGGTTTAGAATTTGGGTTGGAGTGGTAGTGAAATGGATGGTGAATCTTGTTGTTTTGGTTAAAAGAACTTAAGTATAGTAAAATTCAAGCTTAAGCATAAGTATAAATGTTAATATTGAATTGATTGGGGCTGTTAGGATGTGGTATGGATGTAGTTTGGATTGGGATGTGATTGTGGCTTGATTATGGGTTGAATTGGAAGGGTATAAAATTGGGAAATCGCGTAAACATAGCCGTCGTAATGTCCGATTTACTTTAGACTGCTTTTGTTCATAACATTAGGACCCGAGAATCCCCTGCTAGATTTTGACCATTGCCATGTTTAGATAGTTTATGTTACGAGCTTCGTTTTGATATGTAGCTCGTTTGGTTCCGATGTACGGTTTAGGAGAAACGACCGTTTTAAGTAACGGCGTTTCGCGAACAAAACATTTCCCCTCGCCTTACTTTGAAACATAGGTTAAAGACCTTAAAGGGTTAATTAATGTATGAAACAATTATGTTAAGTATGTTAGGCAGTTGGTAAGACACTCGTGAAGGAATCACCTTAAAACTCGTAATGGTTAAATTATTAAAAATGGTGGAGCCGAGGGTACTCGAGTAACTTAAGAGAATCAGTAAGCGCAAAACAAGCGTTAGAGTCTAAGTTAGTTAAAGTATAGATTTACAAGTGACTTTGGTTTAATTCCAACTTACTTGTTGTTTATAGGTTACCAGACTCGTCCCGAGCTTTTTATCACCCCCAGTCGCTCAGGCAAGTTTTCTACCCGTTATAACTGTTGTTGTGATGTATATGTGTATATGCATGATCTTGCGATAAATGCATATTTGTTATTAGCAAATTCTTGCGATATATTGTAGCATATGATATGGTACATATGCATGCCTGTTTCGTATTCTTGCCATATATATTTGTTGGTTCAGTTGATAATACCTATGCTAGAGAATAGCGGTAATTTGCATATACCCTTAGTATAGGGACCCAAAGGTGAAAGCATTTTCTGAAACCGGGAGTCGAGGATCTCGAGTAGATTTTTTATATATATATATATATTTTATATATATGGTAATAGTTTTCAAAACTATTAATCGAATAAGGTTTATTCGATAACTTTATTTTATTAATGAATATTATCTTGAATATTCATTCGAGGACTTATGACTCCTTTATATTATTTATTGAATATTACTTGGATATTCATTTGAGGATGTATGACTCCTTTATTTTATTTAATGAATATTATTTATAATATTCATTCGAGGTATTATGACTCCGCTTATTATTTATTAATATTCTTTATTTATTAAAGAATAATGTTCGATAATTAAACTTACTTTTGATTATTCAAATAAAGATAGTACTTTCGTATAGGTATATCTTTGGTTATTTAATATTAATTTCAAGTATAAGTTTTAAAACTTTTACTTCAATTATTTTTTTTATAAAGATTATTCTTTATGGAAATATTATTTAAATAATAATATTCAGATATTTTCGAATATATTGGTACTGATTTATTTTGTTAAATCAGCATCACTCCAAACATTCTTAAAAATGTTTTGCGAGTCTTCAAAATGATTTTTAAAAGTTAGAGCGGATCCCAAAACTCATTTTTATATTTAAGATCCTCCTTTCGAAGGGGATTTAAATACTCGCTCAAAACCTGAGGGATCCGGCTCTGTGGTGTGTTTTATATTCGCAACAAGGTTGCTGTTTTGTTAAATGAATTGATTACTTACCCAACACTCGGGAAGTAAAATTCTTGGAACAAGTTAATCCATTAACAGGCATCGCCTGTGAAATATCGGTGAGTTCTCCTTTACAACTAGATACGACTTCTTGGTGGAGCCGTATCAACAAGTTTCTACTTGGGGAAAGGGGGAACGAGCTTTACGTTTCAGAGTCATGGATTTCATCTGAACTAGGAGTGGCGTAAGTGGTCGAGTGGCGCCGGCCCAGCCTTATTATATTGGCCCAAATGGCCTGGAAGTTCCGCTAAGGCGGTCCATTCCTTAGGAGTTCAGTGTTCGGTTGACAAGTAAATTCGACAGGTTCTCCTCTACATGTAGAAAATGGTGGGGTTGCACTACTACGACTGATCATCGTAAGTGGTCTTCCTAGCGTGGCAAACTCCCGTAATGAGTTCATCATCCAATTGGATATTTCTGCAACACTACCCAGAGCACTTCGATAGAAAGGTTACGGTTGGGCGATTGTTGAGTGTTGGCAGGGTCAAGTTTTCAAAATGATGTTTGCATCAAATGAAGTATCTCATAACTTAATTTTATTTTGATGATATTTTAAAGGTTGAATCTATTCAAGTATTATCTTGTAGTCTCATCTATGTGATGAACTTTTGAACTAATTATAACTTGAACGGTGGTAGTTCAAGTAGTATTTGGAAAATATATAAGTATATTGGAGTATCTTGTAACTTCATCTTTTAAACTTATATCTAGTAAATGATTATCTTATGCATGACAAAGATTTTCAGAAAAATGTTGAGACAAGGTTAGATATATGAAATCACCTTGCAACGGTATTTTTATACAGTTATACACTGGAACTCTGTGTGTATTATGCATGGAAGAGGACTTCCAATATTTTGAAAAGTATATATGTATATATATATATATATACTGAATATTTTACGACTTCATCGCATTAAGATATCAACTTGTTTCATTTCTTTTGACCAAGACTTTCATGAGTACTATGAGAAGGCTCATATATTGTTAATCATTATACATATTATTGTGGTGGGCTTGCTGCTCACCCTTGCTTTCTTCTTTCATCACACAACAACAGATAGAAAAGATGAACAGGACCAAGCTCCCGATTCGCAAGCGATTAGGAAACGTTCCGCAGTTTCCTATAGGCGTTGATGTCGCTGTAGCTGAGGTAGGAACTACCAATAGGCTAGGCTTTCAACTTATGATGTACCAGACTTATGTATAATTATGAATTGTAATAATGGCAAAGAAATGTAAATTTATTCAGAAACCTTTTTAAGGTGTATTGACATATAATTGTGGAATAAAACGACTTGTGATTATTTTTGGATATTCATCTCTGAGACTATAACTTGTGGTGTGTGTGTTTATTGTGGGGTCACAGTACAGAGTAGTTGATTGGGTATTAAGATTGGGTGTTATTAAGGGAAATGGAACTCGTGACAACCCGGATCCCCGACCTCGGATTTGGGGGTGTTACATTACACATTTTCCGATGTTACCAAAAATTGAAAAAGTGTTACCATAGACCCCTATGGTAGCGCCGATATTAGTTACGGTCCTATTTTTTGAAAAAGTGTTACCATAACCATTTTCTTCACTTTTAGAAACACTTTTTGGCCTTTATTCACACTTTTTTAGGTGTTACAATAGGTTGTTTATAGTGTAGTGAATCCATCATGATTTCCAGAAGGAGCCGGATGATGAATCGAGAAGCTTACTTAAATTATCACATCATAGCAAAGCTACACTATAAGAAATAAATTAGTACTTGTTACTTGGTAATAATTTGTACTTCAAGATATCAAATAATTTAAATAAACATATATATGTAAGAAAAATCTCAGGTAGAATTGATTAGTAGGATTACACTTAACATTCAATAACACAAAATGATTTAAAACTAATGACACTACATATCGAGCCGAGGAGAAAATTATGATCTGAATTAATGACCAGTGGCACTAGAACTCGAGCCAATATATTTTTATTTTATATACAAGGCCCAACCCAATTAAGCTTAAACATAAATTATAGCCTATTCATTCTCTTTTAGAAAAAGCACATGAATACCTTTCCCAAGAGCAAGTAAAGAAAAATCAATGGAAGAAAATACCTTTTCCACTAAGATTCTATCCGAAGAGCTTCAGAATAATCATATCTATGCGTCTCTGGGGTTAGTATACATATATGTAAGAGTAAACATGAAGATAATATTCTCTTTGTAGTAGCGCTGACACTGCACCAAGCCACTGGGCATTAGCTTTTTTGTGTTGTTCAAAACCTATCACAACAAGTGTTCATTAAGTTTCTTTGTGTGTATACACTAGAGAGATATTACTTGTACAATTGGAATATATATTGTGTGTGCTTGTTAAGTGATACCAGTACCACATTACCAGTAACAAATTAGATGCAGTGACAAGTGATAAGAAATATAAAGACCTCTTCACTGGAACTAGATAAAGACTGAGTATATGTAGAGCCTTAAGAGTTGATTTGCCAAATAAATATCCCATCTGTGATTTCAGTGAATCGAAACAAGCCATGTTTTGTAGAAGATTGTCACCCGAAGTAGCCAGGAGCTCTAATTCAGCACGCAACACAAACAACTACAATAACCAAACAAGTAACAAATGTAAGGTGTATTATCATGACATTTGTGGGTTTGTTAAACTAGCCAGGAATAATAATGCATAATGATATTAGGGGAAAAAAATAAACCTGTAGCAGTTACTTTCCACCATTTTCACTGTCACTATAATTGCAAATTTTTTTTCCTATTCTTATGCAGGAATGAGCCATCATCATCACTCTTACACAGTCCATCCTCTCACTTCTTGATCAGCCAAAAAATATAAGGGATTAATATTATACGAATATAGGTTAAGTGTTTTACAATATACAGGGAAAGAGATGTATATATGTTATGAGAATTGTACTTGTTCTTTAAGTGATGGCATAAATTTATACAAGTTTGAACCTTGACGTACTATTGATTACAACTAGTTAACTACAAAATGTCTTACTAGAAATTTTTCCTAATTATAAAGGATAATAACAAGATCTCAGGACAAGCAAATCCAAGTCTAGCACCTGCATGATATTAACAGAATTATGTACAAGATAATATGTGTTCAACTTGAAATATACACATGTATAAGTTATAAATCACAGAGCACAAATTGACTACTATTTTTTTTAAAATACAATTACAAATTCAATAAAAACCACAAAATCCAGAGTATTTAATATTAATTCAATAAACAGAGCACTAATAGAAGGAAATCTGAACACATATGTTTAAAAGAAGGTAGCGGAATGAGAATTACGATAAAATAAAAATTTAATACTAATTGTCAAGACAGTATCACAGGCAGCAAAAATCGTGTACTCGTAAACTAAATTGATGCCACCATCGGCTTAAACACAAGTTTTGACTAGTAATGGATGCAAGGAAGATTTCTAGAGGTTTCGTTTTACATAAACCTAATTGAAGCAATGTAGCTTCATATATAAACGTACATACATATAAGCATATACATAAAATGCATACACATTATCATAAATATAAAAATTATGTGAAAAAATAAAATAGAGAAGCCCTAAATGTAAGAACAAAAGTTACATAAAACACAAAACACCACCAAAACCCAATTTAATAAAAACTCAGAACAAAATCTCAATTTAACATAAAATACCCAAATTATCACATAAACTCTAATTAACACAAGTAAGCATAACACAAATAAGCACTAGAAACAAACCCACACACAAACTCGATTATAAAATAGAATCTCAAATTAATGCATAAACCCAAATAGATACATTAACAAGAATAATTAATTTGGGGAAAGAACATACCTTCTTGAGCTTGAGTGTTCTTCGAGGTTCAATTGATTTGATTTTGAATTTTCCAGATTACGTCGATTTGAGCTTAAATCAGTTATTCTTCGAGTGTCTCCCTCCTCTAGCATTTGGGTGTATCTTGGTCTTAGGTCATATAATGTCCATGGACTTATTTTTAGTTAGCCTCTTATTTCCAATAGCCCAGGTAAAAAAAATTTGAAGCCCGCTTCTCTTATAGCCCGCCAATATTTTAGCCAAAAAAAATTGAATATTTGCAACGATTTTGTAAATTCATTGCAGACTGTTAATTTTTTTATGAAAATGTACTCTTTTGTAACAATTTTTAAAAGTATTACTGTTAGTCCCAAAGTATCGTATAATGGGGGTTGAATACAATACCTACAATCTTTTTCGATTCGTTTACAAGTTCTTCGTTATAATTACGGAATCAAAATAGACAAAAAACAATTCAAGGAATATATTGTTTTATTAATATAAATCTTGAGGTTGCTACAATTTAATCAATGAATTGATTAGCTACAATAAATTCAGCAGCACAACTTTATATTTACAAGCTTAATAAATGAGGTTCTTTAATGGAGCTCCCGTAAACACTTTCTGTTGAACTGAAGAAGATAATGCACTGAATGAATTCAAATGCTGATTTGTAGTCTTTAATTTACTTTGGACAAGTGGCATTAGTTAAACCATACAACCTTTTCAATTGCTGCTCTAGATCAACAAAAATTCAACCAAGTGGATACTTGCGACCTGTATAAACAGTTACTTGCGACCACATTATTTGCCTTAGCCAAATTTGCCTCAAACTTACTTGCATCTGATTTTTCTCTATATCACAAGATACTTGTGCCCACATTATATGACTTATCCAAATTTGCCTCAGACTTACTTGCGTCTGATTTCACTCTGTATCAGAAGATACTTGCGACCACAGTGTATGCCTCAGGCAAAGAGTTACTTGCGACCTGTGTTTCGCTGTTGGTCACTTTTCCATCTAGGTTACTTGCGACTTGACATCCTCTGTTGATAGATTTAGTTACGACTAGGAAGTCTAGGTTATCTGCCTTAGCCAAAATCACTACACACATTTACTTGCGACCTAAATGTCACAGTAGTGATAATTGACTTAGGCAAATCTCTAAAGGATACTTACTTGCGGCCCTGTAACCCTGATAGGTTTTCTTGCCTTAGAGAAAATCAAGTTTCCAATAACTGTATCAATATTTAATGTTTCTTCTGTATAATTAAATCAAACCCTTCCTAATATGCTGATATTTGGTGCACTGGTCTGGTTCACAAACAACTAGCATAAACTGGTTTAATTCAATTCCCTTGACAAATCTGAACTGATACATCTTGGTTGATTATCCATTGCTTCAACAACTGAACCCCTGATCTTTAATACATCAAATCAAACTATGTAAATGATACTGGAAGTCCTTTGATGTGTTATTCTTCATGGAGGCTTGAACATATTAATAAATTTCTTCCCATGACTTGATTGTGGACTTAGAGAATCATTTGCATTTTTTGATTCTTTGTGAATATCATGTATTCATATTTAGGGTTCCTGTGCTTCACAATTTTAATATTATTTATCTGTTTTTGTTTCATGTTGAGTTATAATTCCTTGATTATATGTTACATTACATTATGCTTTACAATCTCCCCCTATTTGATTGTTAGAGTTCGACAAGCAAATCCCTAAGGATAACTCAACTGACAATAAGAAAAAGTACAACCTCAAAATAGATAAAGATATTAAATACATTCTGGATTACATATTCAATTCCAGATTTCTTAAATTACAAATTACAAAGAAGTGTTCCTCTAGCCTAAACAAATTATCTAGGTCTTCTTTTTCTTTATTTTTTCTTCTTGCCTTGACTGCCTTCTCCTTCTTGAGTGGATTGAGTCTGAACAGACTTTCTCTTGGGAGCTTTCTTTTTAGGATATGTTGATTTTGTTGATTTTGGGAGAGATGATCCTTTGCTTCTATTCAGAAGGTCATCAAGTCTAGCTTGCACCAAATCACGAGCTTCTAGTTCTAGTGCATTAATGGGTGGTGGATTATTCAGCTCATTAAGCATCATCTGAAGATATTTGACTTTGGAGCACTTAGAAACAAGATCAAACAATAGTGTAGATCTTTTTGACATTACGAAGACTGTTATCCTTTTAGGAAGTCCTCGTACTCTCTTGGTGTCGTTGATTGATTCTTCTTCCACCACCTCATCAAGTATCTTTATGATTGGGATCAAAATAATCTTGTCCTTCTTACATGTGGAGAGTTTGACGTCCATTAAGGCTTGATGTATTGCTTCTGACCCGCTTGTTCTGAAATCATTGATCTTAATCTTTGATTTATTAATCTGAAAGACTAGTTCCCCTTCATTGTCAGTGCTAATGATTGGTTCACTATCTTTTAGAAGATTAATTTCTGGCTCTCCATTGATGAACACCATCTCATGATAATCTCTTTTAACTTTCTTAATGTCCTTCTTTGTATCCCTGATCATTTTGTCATTGAGCCTATAAGCATATAGAACTTCAGCAGCTTTAAGGCTTGCTTCTGATCTTTTAACTCCCGGTGCTTCCAGATTTACTCTTTTGCTCATGAGTTGACTGTTAGTGTATACTGAAAATATTTATTTGAAGTATGTACATTTATTTCTGGCCAGTTTATTTGAGAATCATTTGAATGTTTACATGTTGTCTAATATTATATATTGTGAACAATCTAGTATCAAATGGGATACAGAATATTAGATTGTTAAATACGGTTATATAATATAATAAGGTTCACAGCACAGGTGGTGTTGGACAATCCACTGGTATGGCTGTAGTATTATTTAGATTAGTTTATATTGACTAATAAATAATACTAGTATACTTTGTGTATATTGAACAGGATCAAATTTAGAATTGTTCCCTTAATACTGATTAAGAAGGAGAACTAAGATTCTATGTTATTATTAATGCTTAGGTTCTTAATCCGGAAATAGTAATTGACACGTGTATATTATTTACATGCTTTGATTTATATATGAAATAATTCTTTTGAATTATATCATTATATTTTGGGTGATGGAATTATATACATGGTGGATATTATTTATTGAAGGAATCCATGTTCTGATAATATTCGGGTTAATGATGTCCCCTTGAAAGCTCAAAAAGATTTAATTATGTGAAACCCTGCAGGTGGAATTTATTCTGGCATAATTAAATAAAGGTTGAGTGGATGATCAAGGATAAAAGATATTAATTAAATAAATTATCAGTAATTTATTTAATAAATGGACATATGATATTTTAAACATGGGGAATTTAATAAGCAAATAATATTGGAACCGAATTAATTAAATTACGGTATTAGGAAAGGTAGTGCAAATATTAATTCTTTAGTGGATTGAATTAATATTTAATTACATTGGGCTAGGCTTAAGATGTAATTAGAAGGCCCAACCTAATTATCTATGGTCCCTATTGTAGCCTATATATATTCTTATTCTCTTCTTGCTTGGAATTGTGTGAAAACATATTGTAGCCACCAAGGAGCAAGAAGAGAGGATAACTTGAGAAGACGGAGGCCACACTTCGCTCAAGGGAATTTGGGAATACAATAGAAGAGCGTGGAATCAACCATTAACGAGGTAATCCTCTTTTCGTAATCTTTATCGTAAAACGTAGTAACACCCTAAGTCCGTGGTTCCCAACATTGACTTTCCAGGAAAGTGAGTTATAGAAAATGAATGGATCTTATCTGTTGATCAGACATGGTGATGTTTTGCAATCTGCCATCTGCAAATACTTTAATCACAAATGGAGTAAAGAATGCTTGAAGAGATACATCCATCATCATCTTCCGAAGCTTGTCTCTGAAGTATTCATTCTCATTCAATTTCAACCATGGGATTTTTGATGCTAAGACAAACAGTTCCACTATATTCAACTTCTTTATTACACTAGTAGAGATCTTCATTTGAAGTCCATCTCTGTGGTTGACAGTGATCTTCCATCCATTCTTTAGAATATTCACAGTAGTGACAGTGATTATCCTATTGAATTGAGAATATAACTCATGAATATTTGGATAATCCACTCTTTACTTCTCTACAGTGTTCAGAAGATTCCTATTACCAGGGTTTAGTTTGTGAAAGCTTTCTAGTTTGTCCAGTTTCCTTTTGATCTCATACCATTCACTTCCTCTCCTGTTAGCTCAAAGATAAGATTCTCTTACTACTCTGGCTTCCCTTATCTATATTGATCGCTGTACTCTAGCTCTTAATCTCTCAATATCTTCTTGAATTTCTTGATAGGATAGATTGAGCTTTTCCGACAATCCATAGTACAAACAGTCATCCGAGAAAGCATCTTCATCTTCAAATTCTTCATCCTCAGATATGACCTTGCTCTCTTCAGTAATCACTGCTTCAACTCTAGGTTCAAAATCCTCAGGAACATCCCTTTCATCTATTTCTCCTTCCTCCAGCTTATACTCTGAGAATAGGGGCTTTGGAGCATATATCTCCGACAGAAGATTTCTTTGAGTCGTAATGACTTTGCTTAGGAGATCTTGTTTTGAAGTTGATTTCTCCCCCTGAGTTGAAGAACTCTTCTCAGCAGCATGTCTTGCTTTTAACAACACCCTTTCATCAATCCTCTCTTCCTCTTCCTTTTCTTCCTGAATCTTATCTCCAAATTCATCATTACCAGAGTCAGCTGTGTAAAAAGCATCCTGAATTAAGTTCACAGATGCAGCTACTTTTTCTTGCTCTACCCATTTCTCCCACTCAGTTGTGTTATCCTTCAGAGCTAGGGTTGATTGAGCAGGAAAGATCAAGATAGAAATCTCTTGAGAATATGGTTCTGAAACAGACACTTGCTTGTTGACTGAGGTCTTTGGCCCAGTACTGGTAAGAGCCGTTTCAGTGGAGACAAGGATTGGCGCTTGCTTGTTAACAGAGATCTTTGGCTCAGTATTGGAAATTGCCTTTCCCTTTCCAGAATGAGAGAGAGATTGCTCCACGAATTCCCACAAACTAGCAAATGATGCTTGTTGAAGTTCAAGTTGTTCGTAAAGACGGGAAATCTTATGATCCCTTAGAGACAGTTCATTCTTGATATATTGATCCTTAAGAGCCAGATGTTCTTTGAGATAGCTATCTTTAAATGCTACCTTCTCTTCAAGGTAAGATTTTGTTAGGTACTGTGATATGTCCATAAGTGTTATTTGGGAGGTAGGTTGTTAGATAATGAATCACACACAGAGGGGGAGTGAATCTGTTTTAGTGTTTTTCTGCTTTTCTTGAATTGTTTAAGGCGGTGAACAAAGTAAATTAAATCTTGTAGTGAAATGTGTTAATACTGAAATTAAACAAGTAAGAATAGTGGACACAGATCTTTTAAAATTCTCTTAATTTTATATTAAAAATTAAGAATGTTTTGCTACAAAATTTCTAGGCTCTTTGTTGATAAAGAGCTTAGCTTCTTTCTTGAGAGAATACAAGATTTTTCTTATCTAAAAATTGTTACTACTTAACAAAGCATCCAGTGTTTACTTTATAGAACAGTAAACACTGGTTATTACACAGCATGCAACAGCATGTACTAAACCCTATTTTTGGATAACCAAATCTTTCTATTTCTGGCTTAGTGTATCTTTGCTAATCTTGCACGCCTATGACTTTACTTTTCTAGTTAATTTTGGCCTTTGATCTTGTACTCTTCAAGCTGCTTTTGTAGACTTGTCAATCCAACTGATTAGATTGTTTGTTGCTTGATAATCTTGGATATTGAACTGGTCTACATTTTGTACTTTGTGTTTTACCTCGAGATCCCCAGTTTTGTATATAGAGAACTTGATATCTCGATAAGTATATTGGCTTATTGAGATCTTTAATCACTTTATAGATGTTTTGACTTATCGAAGTCTCTGAGTTCTCTATAAGAGAATTTGGCTTGTCGAGATCTTATATCTTCATGTCTTCACTTTGACTTATCGATAACTCTGAGTTCTCTAGTGATAAATAGACTTATCGATATCTCAGAGTTCTCTAGTGAAGAAATGACTTGTCGATATCTCCAATCTTCATGTCTTCAATTTGGCTTGTCGATATCTCTGAGTTCTCTAGTAGCTTTTCCTGACTTGTCGATAAGTCATTCTAGAATTCTCGAATGACTTCTCTATAATACTTAATCTATGACTTGTAGAGATCTTGACTTGGAATATTTTTCCCAAAATAGATTTATTCAACTATAAGCTTCTTCACAATTCTTCTGAGGCATGATCTTCTTGATCTTCTTCCAGATAGAATTCTTAGGCTTGATACTGTTTACAGAAAAAGACTCTAGTCTTCCCTTGTATATTTTTACAGACTTAAGAATTACAATACATAATACAAACATAGATTATCATACAACTTACTTAGGGTTGTCATATTGACTTAGTCTTGTTATTGTACATGCATGTCTTGCACAACAATCTCCCCCAATTTGTGAGAAGATTGCTTAACACAAATTCATGCCTGTTAACAAGACTAACCCCAAGCTACAATGAAATTAAGACTAACACATAAAAATTGACATAATTACAACATTTATACATTAGGTAAAAACTGTTTTCACTTCTGCTTCTTCTCTAATAATGTTCTTTAAGTAAACAAGAATTTTAAGTTCTTCCATTATTGGTGTCCCTTCTAGAGCTTCCACAAGTTTGAGTCTATCTGGCTTTGGGTAACCATTTAGCAAGTCAATCCTAAATTTTGTGAATTTGCCAGCTTTTACATTTAGAAATTTTCCATTCTTAGAAATTCTGCTCATTCCTTTTGCCTTGAGTTCTTCTGATCTTTTAATGTACAATTCAATCTCCTCATCATACTTCCTTATTCTCTCCTCATATTCAGCTTCATTCCTTACTTTTCTTTCCTCCCCTATAACCATTCAGCAAAAATAGATCTCCATGCTCTTATAGCAGTATCCTTATCTTTCAGTAAACTTATCACTCTCTTAATTCTGTGGGAGAGAGAGTCCATTAAGCTACAGCCAAGAAATGTAAAAGAACCATCTTCATAGTAGATTCTTACTTCCCTTAGAGTTACAACCCAAAATCTAACTATTTTCTCAGCTAGTTGTTGAAAATAATCTTCATCTGAGATGCACCAATTTAAAGGTAGAAAGTCACTTTGCTTGAAACGGTTCCAGATGGCCCTCTCAGTAACTTGTACTTTTTCAGTTGGCTTGCCTTTCTTAGATTTCCTTCCAATAGACTTGTAGTTAACTTTGAGTGATGGCTTGACAGAAGGTAGGTTTGTGATTTTATTGAGAGATGTTTGTCTTGAGGTGATTGGTATTTTTAGAAAGGTGTTGGCAGTTTGTTTGTATAGGAGATTATAATTTGAGGTAGGATGAGGTTGAGTATATGAGTTTGTTGGCTTTGATGGTTGAGCTTGAGTTGTTTGGATTTTTAGGGTTTGTTGTGGTTGTGATCCTGACTCATCTTGCTTTTTCTTCCTTCTCCTCTCATCCCCTTTCTTCTTCTCATCATCCTTTTTCTCTTCTTGCTTCTTGTCCTTGCTGCTAGTTGCTTTAGAAGATTGACTTGGATTTGAGCCAGAAGGTTTTTGTTTGCCATCCTTCTGCTCATCATCATCCTTGTCATTCCTTAAATTGTATTGAGTATTTGGCAACATGGTGTCAGCATTTATAAGATATCTATCTAAGATCTGTATCATCTCCTCATCCTCATGCTTCTTGCTCCTTTTGTACTTTAGATCAGACTACAAAGTCATGATCAGCCTCATATTTGATCTAACATAGTGTTTAGGAATAAGGAGTTGCTTGCATTATTTGGTTGTTGGACAGATGTAGACTACCCCTTTGTGTGGATATAGATAGGCTTCTGGAAAAGCTGCTATCTATGCATTTTTGAGATCATGGAGAAGTTGGGTGTCTTCTTGAATAACTGGATTTACTTTGTCAATCATTACATCCAGTTCAAATGCTCTTAAGGTTTTAAGATTTGGAAGAGACACCTGAAGACATTTGTCCACACCACCATCATTGATATTCACAACTATTCTCTTCTCCAAGAAATTATCAATTCTCACAACCACTGCCCTGATGAAGTTGATGTTCTTGGCCAAAGCTTTCTTGTAGGTCATGTAATTGTTTTGAAGAGACATTCTTAGTACTGCAAGAAGTTCACTGAATTTCTGGTCTTGATTGGGTCCTTCTGCAACCCTTAGAAGTTTTTCTTTTCCAACATCAACTTGAGAAGAGCTTTGACCAACCTGAATAGGCTCTTTAGACTAAGCTTTAGCATCCCTAGATTGTTAAATCCTAGCCTCAATCTCCCCCTTAGTCTTGGTGATAGGCATGAGTAGGGGAGTTGGTAATTCTGGCCTAATTTGTTCAGGTAGAGAGGGCAATGGTATATTGAGCTTCCCCATGATGGCCCCCAAAGCAACAAAATTCTGCATTTGGAGATGCTTGTGAGAGTCCACTAGGGTTTGGATATCTGATTGTTGACTCTTGACTAGAGAAGTCAAGGATTGAACTTGATCATTTAGGGAGGCATTTGAGGACTGCAAGTTTGAGACTTGTTTTTGAAGAGATTGGATTTGAAGATTTGTAGAGGTTGAGACGGGTTGATGAGAACTTATAGATATTGAGGAGCCAAAAGTTGCTTCCACGGCCTCTTTGATACCCTCCATCAGCAGTGCAGGAGGCTCATATATGCTTTGGTGAAGCTGGTTCAACTTTAGCTTTGTGTCATTTAAACTTGTAATTTGTTGTTGAACCACTTCATGGAGAGCAATGAAAGACTGCCTGAGATTTTTGACATCTTTTTCCATAGTAGTCAGATCCATCCTTGACATTTAATTAGCAAAATGTTTAAACTTGGAAGTGATCTTGACTTGTGAAGGTATAATCTCATCCATTTTCTCATTTATCAATTTCCTTACTTTGTCTTCATGACCACTCAGCTTAAGTTCTAGAGCTCTTCCAAAGAGATGGAAAGCTTTGAGCTTGGCTTTGGAAACTTCACTGATGGCATCATAGACTTCAGTAGGGGTTAAGGCTTTAGCATTGCTTCCCAAAATAGTCAAGTAGTCTTCCCTGAATTTAGCTAAGACACCCTTCATTTCCAGATTGTAGTCCTTGCTCAGCCAAGCATCAAAGTTGCCATCCTGTTCAGCTTCATTAACAATTTTATCTTGTTGTTCTTGGACATCTGTTTGATATGAGAGCTTGATGGCTTGGTAATCCTGGTTGGACATATCTGAGGTTAAGAGTTGTTGAGAGATCTGAGCAAGTCCAGCTAACTGATCAACCCTGAAATCTTCAAGATTAAATGGATGTGCAGCTTCTTGTAGCATGTTTGAAAGAAGGTGTGGTTGTTGAGGTTGTGAGGTGAAGGTTGGTGTGAAGGATCAGAACCACCTGTGACAGAAGTCACAGTTTGACTCACAGATTTCTTTGTGTTTGTGACAAGTTGGTGTTCCTCACTTGTGGTGGGAACCTCCAATTGAATTGGAGGGGATTTGACTGGGTTACTGTAATGTGCACCAATCTTAAACCCTTGTGTGTCTTGCACCACATTGTCACTTAAATGTGCTATACTTGCCTCTTCTATGACAGGATCATTGGCAATTTTACCCCGAGCATCAATTGCTAATGCAATCTCTCCTAGGGTTTTGAGGGGATTTGTTCCTGGAACAGGAACCTCCAATTGAATTGGAGAAAATTAGATAGCTCCCCTCAGTACTACCTTCAAACCTAACAGCCTGTGAAGGCTGATTTGCACATGAAGGTGCATTTGTAACATCCATGGGGTCTTCAGTAAAAATTGATGAATCCTCTAGGGTTTTGATGGTATTATCAAGGTCTACCCCAGCTAGTAGCCTCTCACCATCTAAATTTAGTGTCTAGATGGTGAGCAAGGTTTCTTGAAATAAGTCATTTGATTGGGGAAACACTTGAGGACTTGATTCAAGTATTTCAGTATAGGAAGAAGAAATGTTAGAAATAAGATTTTGAAGCTCAGTATTGAGTGTTGGCAGCTCTCCCTGAATGGATGAGGGAGCTTCAAGGAATGTGCTCTTCTCGTGTGTGCCATCCTTATTTCTCCTACCATACACTTGGATTTGTTCAAGTGTTGGATGTGTAGACTCTTGACAGGATGTATTTGGGAGAATGCTCTTTTCAATAGAAACATCCTATTGAGAGGATGTCTCTAGAATCTGTTTTGGCCCCATTTGTACAGCTGCATCCTTTTGGGAGGATACATAGTTGGTTTAAGTGGTTAGCTCAGATTTCTTAGCCTTTTTTGTCCTTTTGACCAATAGTGACTCAGGTTCTGTGTGAACCTCACCACTCTCATTCATAACAGTAAGGGTTATCTCCTTTCTCTTCTTTTTACTCACTTCACCCTTTTGAGAGGATGAAGTGGTTGGTTTCCTAGCTGCTACTTGGTTTGAAGAAATGGTCTCAGCTTGGGAAGGTCCCTGTTGGTTTTCCTATATTTGTACTTCTATAGGTTCAGGGACCATAGCTATACTAGTTTGTACATTTGATCTCATGTCAGGCATTGGGTAAGGGTAAGTCCTAAACCTCTCCATCATGCATGGAGTGATTTTCAGACTTACATTTACCTTGTTCTTTGTAGTAAGTGAACGAAATATTATTTTGGACACTTGCTTACAATTGCCTATTTTAGTTCTATATATACCATTCAATAAATGTATTTCTGTTACTTTATGATTTAAAGTAGACATAATGAATCTCGGGAAGAAAATTTCCTTACCTCTTGCAGATTGGGGCATTGTTAGCCTGGTTGCAAGTTCTTCCAGGATCAATAGACCAACATTCAAGTGTCTGTTGTGGGCTATTGAGAACACCAGCTTCTGCACCATACTTGAAATATTGTCATACCATGTCTTCCTGCATGTGAAGGCCCTTACTATAGAATCAAACACAAAGGACCATTTCTTCCTGAGGTTTTTTCTATTCAAGCTTGCCAGATTGATTCTTCTACCATAGTTGATGAAGTCCATGAATTCAGCAAGCTCATCTTGTGTTGGCATCTCCACTAGATTTGCAGTTGGAAGACCCAAAACTGCATTCACATCTTGATAATTGAACTCTATCTGTTGGCCTCCTATTGTGCAAGTTACCACCAAAGATACAGAGTTGTCATTCATAATAGTTCTCACCACAGCTGTTACCCAAAACTCATGCAGAACATCCAAGTACAAGACTGAGTTAGCAGTTAACACTCCTGCAAGGTAAGATTCAGATAAGAATTTCACAAACCCCTTGAAACTATCAGGGGCTTAGTTAGCATCAGTAAAAGCTAGGTAATTGGTTCCTTTTTCTGGGATAGTAGCTCTAACAATATTGAGTGCCATTATTGTTTAGTGAGAGTGAATGAGTAAGAAAAATTAGTGAGAAAGGAATTGAAATGAGAGAAAAATCGGTTTTGGATTGAAAAAGCTAGGTCACTTAGAGTTCTCGAAGGCGTAAGTATGTGTATGTATCGAGATGTCTGGGTATTTATAATAAAAGCAAATGACTTATCGAGAAGTCAAAAATAGACGTTTGGAGTATACTTATCGAAAAGTCATTTTGAAATATGAAAAACATATCGATAAGTCATTTTATTTATTCTTGTAAAGAACTAACAATTTAAGTTATCGAGATGTCAAATAAATACCCAGTTTGTCCAAAATGGACTGAATTGTTTCCAATTTTTAGTTGAATAAATCAAAATAAAATCGGAATAAATTTACCAAAAGTATTTTACCAAAATAATTTATTAAATTAAATTATTTTAGTCCTGAGTTATTGTTAAATTCAAACAATGCAACAAGGATTACAGAAGGGGGGTTAAATATAATTCTGGCTCCTTTTTCTGAATTTAAGAATGTTCTTACTTAATATATAACTGTGTTTGATTTTGCTAGAAGTGCGGAATGAGAATAAAGTAGAAATCAAAACACAAAGTAGTAAAACAGAAAACTTTAAAACTTTCTGGTGGATTTGAACTTATCCACCAGAGATATATATAAAGTTGAGAACTCTGTGATGCTTGAATAGCACACAGCTGCTTACAAGAGAACTTACAGAATTACAAAGAGATTCTTAACAGATACAGCCTTTTCTATCTCTCTGAAAATAATGCTTGCTTAGTTAATTTATTCTACTTGCTACACTTGATTTATATTTCACCAAGTTAAATGATAGTAACACAAGACAATAAGACAAACTGAATCTAGTCTAACTTCATGCTACTATATTACTCTATCCAGCATCTTTCAATATCTTCATAATTGCATGGAAATGTTAATGCTTCTTTGTTCTCTAAATCCTGCAATTAAGCTGCCACATTCCATTTGCAAACACCCGACACATATGACTGTGTTGTCACCATCAACTGCTATTTTGAATATTATTATCCGTCGAAAGTCTTTCTGTCACTTGATTCTATTTCACTTATGTAGAATTACAAGACATCTTATATTTACAATTAGCCAACCTATTTTGCATATCAATCTAGTAGTCAACATGACTCAAAGAATCCTACAGTGTCTACTCAACTAGAACATTTGTTGTTTGCAGAAATGTGTTACAATACTTATTGTTACATAAGCTACACTCTCGGTGGATGTCAAATTGTCATCCGTCGGGACTATAAAGTTCATCGGTCGAGGGCTACAATAATACTAAGTTAAATCTACTAAGGTGTTTTGTTCAACTTATCATCAAGTTCACAAAATATTCCTAACAATCTCCCCCAGTTTATGTCTACTAGAATTGTAGCCATAAATTAACAGAAACTTGATGGTAACAAAACACCCTAAATGAACAGATTGATAAAGGTAGATAAAACTAGTAAGTGCTACAGTTTATTTGAAAATTGAATAAAGTAAAGTGTACAAAGAGTTCTCACAATCATTATCAAGGTGCTCCTCTAGTCTGAGCAGATGTTTTCTGTAATAACCCCAATTTTTGAAATTTTTGAAACACTGATGAATAGTAACTTTTTGCTGATGATGCTGATTAAGGAAAATTATCAGACAACGCTATATAGGAGTACTGTTATGGAAATTCTAATATCGTCTTAGTACTCCATAAAGTATATGAGTGTATATAAAGATCATCAGAATCCAAATTCGAACACTTTGATTTTTCCCGAAAATCCACAAGATACCGAAATAATTGAGTATAAGGTAACATGATTAAAAAGGATTTAAATTCAAGGATTATAACAGAGGATCATAAAAGGAATATATAAAATATTGAGAAAGGTTAGGGGAACCCAAGTAATAAGATCCCGGATATGATCCCTCAAAAGACGAACGAGAACGAAAGTTAAGCGAACCGTATAACAGATAAGCGGTCATTAACCAAGTAATTAAGGATTAATCAAAGAGGTTAGTGGATGATGATGTCATCACATCACAAGGAGAAACCATGTGTTAAAAGATGACACAAGCATGGTGACATAAGCATGACAAGGAGTTTTGATTTGTTGGTTGATTTATAGTCAAGTAAAACTTACCATGGTAAAAAGCTAATAATTTGCCAAGCCAAAAGGAAAGCAGCCAAACATTTCATTTCACACTTCCCAAAATCAACCAAGCAAACTCTCTCTTCTTCCCCCCCCCCATTGTTTTGCCTCGACTTTTTCTTGAAAAAGTAAGGAGAAATTTTCAAAACTCAAGCTACACACATTCAAAAATTAAGAAGTTTGTTTCCTTAGCTTCCATAATTCATGACTTAGTTATGTTATGAGTTTGAAGCCAAGATTCCAAGGTTTACTAAGCTAATCAATTCATCAAAGTTCTTGATGAATAGTATTTTCAAGAAACTAACTTTGTGTTTTCTTATGTTTTCTTCTAGATCCAAGCTTAGTAGAGATAGTTAGTGGTTATTCAAGGCTCCCTAAGTCATTCTCCACTGTCCAAGGAAGGTATAACTTCTCAAACCCTTAGTCTTAAGTTTTGTTTGTTTGGATTTCCTAATGTTTAGCTGATGGGTTAGTGTAATGGGTGTGTAATCATGTTTAGAGCTTTATTTAATAAGTGGTTTTATTGATTTTGGAGTTAGGAGTGATACTGGTTAGATTTGAAGTTCTTGGTCACATTTTGACTTGGTTTAGATGAATAAGTTGAGATCTTGAGTTATGGTTGAATGATCTTGTATTATGGTTGAATGGTGTTGATCGGTGGTGGTTTGATATTGAATTGATTTGATAAAATTTGGGAATCACTAAGTTATAGCCGTCGTAATTCCCAATTTTCCTTAGACTGCTTTGGGCATGACTTTTGCACCCGAACTCCCACTACCATGAACTGACCATTACCATGCTTAGAAAGTTTATGATTCAAGCTTTGTTTTGATATGTCGTTCGCTTATATCTGATTTACGGTTTAGGAGAAACGACCATTTTAAGTAATGGCATTTCGCGAGCGAACCTCGAAACCTCGAGTAACTTTGAGACCATAATTGAGACCCATAATTGATTAATCGAAACACGCAACAATTATGTAAGGTGGATTAGAAGTTGGTAAAGTACTCGCGAAAGAGTCGCCTTAAAATTCGTAATCATTAATTTATTAAAATTAGTGGAGCCAAGGGTATGCGAGTGAATAATGCAAATCGTCAAGCGTATAAGCGACCGTTAGGGTATGAGTGAGTTTTGACTAGTTTCTTAAGCGACCATGGTCTACTTTTGGCTTATGTTGTTGTTCATAGGTTACCAGACCCACTCTAAGCTTAAGTCTAACCCAGAACGCACAAGCAAGTTTTCTACCCGTTATACTGTTGTTGTGATGTAACATATTGATGCATTATCTTGAGATAAGTGCATGGTTATTATTAGCAAAGTCTTGCGATATATTGGAGCATGCTGATATGATATTTATATGCATGCCTGTTTCATAATCTTGATATTCTATTATCAATTCAAATGATTATAAACTGCATAATACCTATGCTAGAGATAAGCAGTAGCTGCGTATACCCTTAGTATAGGGGACCCAAAGGTGAACATTTTTCTAAACCGGGAGTCGATGTTCCCGAGTATAATATATATATATATTTATATTTATATATAGTTTAATATAACCATTAATCGAATAAGGTATATTTGATAGTTTGGAATAATAATCAAACTTATTTTTGATTATTCAAATAAAGATCGTACTTTCGTATATGTATATCTTTTGTTATTTATTATTCGTTTCAAGTATGAGTTTTAAAAACTTCTACTTCAATTATTTTTTTAAATATTATCCTTTATGGGAATATTATTTAAATACTAATATTCAGATATTTTCTAATACATCGGGACTGATTTTTTTTTATTAAATCATCATTACTCTAAACATTCTTTAAAATGTTTTCGAGTCCTCAAAATGATTTTAAAAGTTAGAGCGGATCCCAAAACTCGTTTTCAAATTTAAGATCTCCCTTTCGAAGGGGACTTGAATACTCGCTAAAAAATCTAAGAGATTCGGCTCTGTGGTGTATTTTATATTCGCAACGAGGTTGCTGTTTTGAGAAAATAATTTGATTACTTGCCCAATGTTCGGGAAGTAAGTCCATCTAATTGAGTCGGCATAAACGACATGCTGGGGTACGGTCTATGAAGGTGTAAGAGGCTGGGTGTCCATCCACGCGTGAGTGGTCGGGTAACGGTCTAGCGCAAGGTCCTAATGCAGCCAGGGTGATGACCGGAGATGAATTCATCCATCAGTAGAAAAGGTTACTTAATGTGTATCTTTGCTTGATTAGCAAGATATCGGGTTTATGCCAAAATTTTCTTCTTTCCAAATTCATTGGGTATTATAACTCTGTTTATACTTTTAATAACAGAGGGTTTCAAGGAATGTATGATATATATATATAGGTGTATATATATATATATCGTGAATTAATGAAGTATCTAGTAACTTCATTTCTTTAAATGATATTTCAAAGATTAAATCTATTCAAGTCTTATCTTGTAGTCTCATCTATGTGATGAACTTTTGAAACTGATTATACCTAGAATGGTGGTAGTTCAAGTAGTATTCGGAAAAGATATAAGTATATCGGAGTATCTTGTAACTTCATCTTTTCATCTTTTATCTAGTAAATGATTATCTTATGCATGACAAAGATTTTCAGAAAAACGTTGAGACAAGGTTAGATATATGAGATCACCTTGCAAGGATATTTTTATACAGCTATAGACTCGAACTCTGTGTATATTATGCATGGAAGAGGACTTCCAAGATTTTAAAAAGTATATATACATATATACTGAATATTTTGCGACTTCGTCACATTAAGATATCAAACTTGGTTCATTTCGTCTTGACCAAGACTTTCATGAGTACTATGAGAATGCTCATATGTTGTTAATTATTATACATATTATTTCAGTGGGCTTATTGCTCACCGTTTCTTTCTTCTTTCATCACACAACAATAGATAGACAAGATGAATAGGACCAAGCTCCCAATTCGCAAGCGGTTAGGAAACGTTTCGCAGTTTCCTGGAGGCGTTGATGCCGCTATAGCTGAGGTAGGAATTACCAATAGGCTAGGATTTCAACTTTTGATGCACTAGACTTATGTATATCATGAATTATAATAATGGAAAAGAATATGTAAATTTATTCATAAACCCTTTTGAGGTAGTACTGACTCATAATTGTGGAATAAAATGACTTGTGTTATTATGATATTCATCTCTGAGACTATAACTTGTGGTGTGTGTATTTTGTGGGGTCACAGTACGCAGTAATTGGTTGTTCATTTAGATTAAGTATTGTTAAGGGAAGTGGAACTCGTGACAACCCAGATCCCCGACCTCGGATTTGGGGGTGTTACAGAAATGGTATCAGAGCTAAGCGCTATTAACCTCAGAGATGATGCGACGTTAAGATAAGAAGTTCACTAAGATAATAAGAACTCTTGCCAAGTGCATAGTCGGACTACCTAACGTAGTACTGACAGTTAAAACCCTTATGGGAACCCTTATAAATATCATGATAGTAACATAGATCGATGTAGCGGGGCACCGAACCCTGAGGTTGAGGAGCAACAACGCGATGTTATTTTATTACATATTGGAGATCAGATCGTGGATCCGATAGAATACCCTAACGAGGGATCGGATGATGTTCATATTGAGTATGTAGCGGTTGAGGATGTTATCCCAGAAGGGATTGTTGTTGAAGAGGATCCCGTGGAGGATCTTGACAAGAATGAAGAAAGGACCACTGAGGAATTAATGACCATGGCCTGGTCGACTACTAGAGGTATTGTTCAAGTTTGCAAAGATAGTAGCCCCTTTAATGCGGTTACTCGTAAGACTGAGAAGTTCGAATGGACAAAGAAATGCGAGAACAGCTTTCAAGAACTGAAGCAAAGATTGGTGACGACTCCTATGTTAAAGTTGCCGAATGGAAAAGGAGATTTTGTGATTTGTATTAATGCTTCGCACAAGGAATTAGGGTGCGATCTTATACAGCACGACAAGGTAATCGCGTACGCGTCAAGACAATTGAGGAAATATAAAATTCGATATCCCACCCATGATCTTGGGCTCACGAAAATAGTTTTTCCCTAAAAATTGAAGGCACTACTTGTATGGAAAGAAGTGCGAGATTTACACAAACCATAAGAGCTCAAGTATATTTCCACACAGAAAAAGCTCAACATGCACCAGAGGAGGTGGTTAGAGCTAATCAAGGATTACGAGTATGAGATTCCTTATCATCTAGGGAAAGCCAATATGGTGGCTAACGCCCATAGTAGAAAGGAGAGACTCAATATGATAATGTCTTCGAGAGAGTTGATAAAAGATTATGAGAAAATGGAAATAGAAATGAAGGAAACCGGAGCGGGTACCGAAAAGCTGTTGACATTTGCAATGCAGCCCGAATAATGGGAAAAGATCATATTGTGCCAAGAAAAAGTGATGAATAAAGGCAGAGAGCCAATGACTGGAGAAGAGATTAATACCGAGAAAGATGATAAGGGAATAACGAGGTATTCCTACAGAATTTGGGTTCCAAATGTTTAAGAGCTTAAGGACTGGATCTTAGATGAAATCCATAGTTCGAGGAATAAGATTTAGGGAAAACCCTGAATGTGATAGTCAAGGAGGTCGCCATCAAGAAAGAAGGAACCCATAATATAATGAAGTGAAAAACAAGGATTTTAACATATATGATAACCGTAATTATGGGAGAAGGATGAAACATTTCATACTGAGAAAACAGAAGTCGAGCGAGATAGGGAGAACATGATGGTACTCCTATGGGGAAATTCATGGACATGCCTAAACAAACTTGTACTTTTATCCCCAACCACCACCCTGAGGAGACAATGCGGTGGGAAATTCTTTCAGGACTTTAAGTCGCCGAGCTCTCAGAGTTCCAAAGAACAAGCTGACCCAGTCGAGACAAGAGTCTGGCTAAAGGAAATAGAGGAATCATTTAAGATTTTATATGATCGATGAAGCATAAAAGACTGTTTCTTCCATTTACCTTCCTAAGAGAGAGGCCACCCGCTAGGGGAAGGCTAATGAAGATAGATATATAGCATATAAAAGTTAGAGCCAGAAAAAAGGCGGAAGAGTATAATGAATTATGAATCTAGAGTGATAGGATGTTTGAAATAAAGAATTACACTAAGTTGGTCCATGAAAGGATTGTAATAGTAATGAAAATAAGAAGACTAAAAAGGAAAGGGATATAAAGGAAATAAAGTTGAGGAACGATAAGGGAGTTAGGAATGTAGAAATCCTAGGGAACCCTATCAATAAGGATAAGAGAAGTGGGTAATCATCAGGGTGATGGTGATTGACCATGAGGTAAAGTCGAAGTTTGAAGGCATAAGTGATACATATATTTTATCACCTTTAAGTTGGGAGGATTCGAGGAAACCTTGAGATAGTTCGAAGGATAAATAATAAGATGCGGATAGACTGAGGAGAAAAAAGGTAAGAAATTATGAAATTGGATGAAGGAAGTGACCTTCAAGAATGTGAAGTGTATGTAACACATGTGAAACATCAGGGATAAGAGATATCCCAATATTGAGAAAACTGTTGAGATAAATAATAGTTGTAAATGAGGATATATTAATAAGAAGTTCACGTTGAACACACCCAATATCTTCCGGAACATCCCTGTTATCATTACTAAATCAGGAAAGAAAAGCGGATAACCGTTGTTGTCTTTGGAGGCCATATGGAATGACCTCAGTTTGAATCAGGATGCTATTGTGAAATTAGGCATAGACTATCGAGGTGAGAATGATTTAATAAGATACCCTTATCAGGGATATATGACTTGATTTATCTATGGAAGGATGCAAGTACCTTTTTAAAAGGTGGAATTAAGGATGGAACCTCGATAACTTGAGATGAACCATGGAGGAATGCATAAAGGTTGACATTTCACCCTTAATAGGGACATTATGAGTTTGGGTAATACAGAATGAAGGATTAAGGCAACAACAACCTTCAAAGATCAATGGAGAAAGTTTTCAGAACTATATAGACAATGGTTCTAGTATTAGTAAATGGTACCTTGATATGCCCTGTACATAGGGTGTACATAATGACGGATTTAAGGATAACCTTAGAGGTTTTACAAGGAGAAAGGTAATATTCAAAGTTCTCAAGAATAATAATTTCGATAAAGGAAATATGACGTAATAATAATGCCAAGTGGGGCACATGTTAAAGCATGAGAAAGTATAGATTGAACCAAAGAAAGAAAAAAACAAGAAGGACCCAAGATAAGAGACGTCCTAAGTATGATCGAGAGTGAGTCATGACAATGTTAACCTCTAAAGACCGAGTCAATAACTTATGGAAAAATGGTGATATCTTTTTTACTCACCAGATTTTAAGGAAAACATCTTCACACAAGCAGTGATTGGAAATGAGGTAGAAAATTTAGTTGGAGATCGTTCAAAAGACATTGATTATAAGGAACTATTACTATCAGGAAAGGCCAATGAGGTGGCCGACACTCTAACTGTAAGAGAGCAATTACAGGCGCTCGTGCCAGAGGAATACGGTAATGATGGTTAAAGCCATGAAGGTTGTATTATGGTGTGAAATATTGACATTCCTTTTGATGATTGTGCGATACTCAACCGTAATAATAATTTGGTAAAGATTTAATTCATGTAGCGCTGTGAGCGGGCTACCTATCTTAGAAGGTCCTATCTTGAGATAATCCAGGACCATGTTACGAAAGGACTAATTGAACCTTTGAGTTTCATGTCTCCTAATAAAGACATATGGCTAATAATGATATTAGCCTGCTATCGTTGCTTTCATTGAAACTCTTCTGGAATTTTATCTGCTTATGTCATGTATGTACGTCAGGATCAGGAGTGTTCTTCAAGAATCATGAGTGGTGATTATGTTTCCTCCTTAGGAGAATTTGATACGACATTTATGGACTCCGTATGGTTAGCTATTAAGATTCCAAGAAACGAATGACTACCGTAGGTCCACGGTGGACTATAGTAATGCAGCAATGATTCTGTGAATAATGAGATGATAACAACCGGGAGAGTTGTATTGTAATAGATGTTGAGATTAAGTACCACTAATCGGGTCATGGTGATGTATAAGTTATCAATGATAGACTAACTATTGGGTTATCTACCTATTGAATATTTATTCTTTCTTATCGACAGAGAGTCGTATTACTATACGAGGAAGGTTGTGGGAAAAGCGTAGAATTCTAATAATGATGATGTCTAGAATGAAACCCCAGATTCGATTTTCGTTGTCGAGGGAGTTTCAACGGTGATTGTTTATAAGCTCGAGCAAGAGCATGGGTTCATAGAATAATGGACAGAATAGGAAAAATCTTCAGGCACGTGAATTGCGATGCGATAATACTGGATATTGATATAGATACTTATGTTTCATTCTCCTTTGATAAACCTCTATAGTTCAGAGGTAGATTCTAAGCCAGATATTTTGTGGCAGTATATTTTTTATATAATGCTCTTAAATTCGTTCTTTTCTCTCCTTTTCATTTTGTGTAAGATGAGAAGAACAACCCTTCCAGAAGAGGAGGTATTGTCGAATGACTATCTATCTGTGTGATAGAAGCCTAGTAGGATACCATATATTTTTTAATTGCTTGTCAAGTACTAAGGGCTGGCCACCTTCTGTACTAAATATGCGATGTAACAAGTGTTCATGATAATAGTGATCTCTCAATAAAATCTTTTACTTCTATATGATGGATCAAGCTTTCGAAGATGGAAGCAGCTAGAAATAAAGTAGTATCAGTGCGGTGGTATTCCGAATCTAACGCGTTCGTGATACTAAGGTTGAAGCAATTGTTAAAAGTTTATAGAACGCTAACAAACTAAAGTGTAACCAGTATAGTATTAGGTACGGAAGATAGTAACGATTACGGACGGGAAAAGAGTGGGTATTGAGAAGCAAAATCTATGCTCAGGTCCAAAGTAGTCCAATTAACCAAGGACATAGTAGATCTAATCAGAGGACGGCTAGTAAAAGCCCTAAATTGACTGGAGAAGTACGCCGGTATGGCCCGAAAGGACAAAGAGTATGAAGGAGGGAACCTTGTATTGTCAAAAGTATTCCCTTGAAAAGGATTGATGAGGGTTGGAAAGAAAGGAAAGTTTAAGTCCACGAGTTATTGGACCCTTGGAGATATTAAGACGTATTGGGAAGTTAGCATAAGAGCTAGCCCTACCCCCGAACCTGTAGCAAGTTCATAACGTGTTCCACGTATCAATGTTAAGGTAGTGTAATCCGGATGCAAGACAAATAGGGGCATATAAGCGCATAGACATGCAACCAAACGTAACCTATATGGAGCAACCAGGAAGGGTTATAGATCGAAAAGGAACAAGTGCTTAGGAGAAGGGTTATCAAACTAGTCAGAGTTTGGTGGTAGAACCACAATGTGGAAAATTGACTTGAGAGTTAGAAAGTGCAATGCTAAGAAAATATCACTATTCATTTTCTATCTGATTCCAGGACGGAATCCTTTTAAGGAGGGGAGACTGTAATAACCCCAATTTTTGGAATTTTTGAAACACTGATGAATAGTAACTTTTTGCTGATGATGCTGATTAAGGAAAATTATCAGACCACGCTATATAGGAGTACTGTTATGGAAATTCTAAGATCGTATTAGTACTCCATAAAGTATATGAGTGTATGTAAAGATCGTCAGAATCCAAATCCGAACACTTTGATTTTTCCCGAAAATCCACCAGATACCGAAATAATTGAGTATAAGGTAACATGATTAAAAAGGATTTAAATTCAAGGATTATAAGAGAGGATCATAAAAGGAATATAAAATATTGAGAAAGTTTAGGGGAACCTAAGTAATAAGATCCCGGATATGATCCGTCAAACGACGAACGAGAACGAAAGTTAAGCGTACCGTATAACATATGAGCGGTCATTAGCCAAGTAATTAGGGGTTAATCAAAGAGGTTAGTGGATGATGATGTCATCACATCACAAGGAGAAGCCATGTGTTAAAAGATGACACAAGCATGGTGACATAAGCATGACAAGGAGTTTTGATTTGTTGGTTGATTTATAGCCAAGTAAAACTTACCATGGTAAAAAGCTAATAATTTGCCAAGCCAAAAGGAAAGCAGCCAAACATTTCATTTCACACTTCCCAAAATCAACCAAGCAAACTCTCTCTTCTTCCCCCCCATTGTTTTGGCTCGACTTCTTCTTGAAAAAGTAAGGAGAAATTTTCAAAACTCAAGCTACACACATTCAAAAATTAAGAAGTTTGTTTCCTTACCTTCCATAATTCATGACTTAGTTATGTTATGAGTTTGAAGCCAAGATTCCAAGGTTTACTAAGCTAATCAATTCATCAAAGTTCTTGATGAATAGTATTTTCAAGAAACTAACTTTGTGTTTTCTTATGTTTTCTTCTAGATCCAAGCTTAGTAGAGATAGTTAGTGGTTATTCAAGGCTCCCTAATTGATTCTCCACTCTCCAAGGAAGGTATAACTTCTCAAACCCTTAGTCTTAAGTTTTCTTTGTTTGGATTTCCTAATGTTTGGCTGATGGGTTAGTGTAATGGGTGTGTAATCATGTTTAGAACTTTGTTTAATAACTGGTTTTGTTGATTTTGGAGTTAGGAGTGATACTCGTTATATTTGAAGTTCTCGGTCACATTTTGACTTGGTTTAGATGAATAAGTTGAGATCTTGAGTTATGGTTGAATGATCTTGTATTGTGGTTGAATGATGGTGGAATGGTGTTGATCGGTGGTGGTTTGATATTGAATTGATTTGGTAAAATTTGGGAATCGCTAAGTTATAGCCGTCGTAATGCCCAATTTTCCTTAGACTGTTTTGTGCATGACTTTTGCACCCGAACACTCACTTCCATGAACTGACCATTACCATGCTTAGAAAGTTTATGATTCAAGCTTCATTTTGATATATCATTCACTTAGTTCCGTTTTAAGGTTTAGGAGAAATGACCATTTTAAGTAATGGCATTTCGCGAGCGAACCCCGAAACCTCGAGTAACCTTGAGACCATAATTGAGACCCGTAAATGATTAATCGAAACATGAAAGAATTATATGAGGTGGATTAGGCAGTTGGTAAAGTACTTGTGAAAGAGTCGTCTTAAAATTCGTAACGGTTACTTTATTAAAATTAGTGGAGCCAAGGGTACGCGAGCGAATAACGCAAATCGTCAAGCGTATAAGCGACCGTTAGGGTATGAGTGAGTTTTGACTAGTGATAGGGATAAATAAATCCTGATTGTATAAATAAATATTGCAAGGTGTGGGCTGTTAGGCCCAATAAGAAGATGTATGACATTCAGACCAAGAAGGTCAACACATTGATCAGGCCTGATGGACCAGATCAGGCCTGATGGAACAAAGAAGGCCCAAAAGCCCTAATTATTTATTAATTTTATAATTAATAAATAAAGGAGGAAAACAGCTATTAAGATAAGTCCTAGTGGGGATATAAATCCTTGTAGATTGGCCTCAAGGGGACCTAAAAGGATAAGGAATCAGTTTCCTACTATCTAGGACTTCAAAGTCCATTCTAATTATGAGACTTGCCCACCAAGTCTCCTATACCAAATCCAATTCAAAGACTCTCAACATCTATATAAGGGGTCTCACCCCACACATCAGAACTACGTTTTTTGGCTTGATTCTCTAATTCACAGAGATACGTAGGCATCTCGTAAAGGCAGAATTAAGCTACGAAACACGAGAGCAGCCATTAAAGGCCTTGAGCTCCCAAATCTTAGTAATAAATACAGCAAATAATAACCTTAGTTTTTTATCCATAAAATTTGGCGCCGTCTGTGGGAAGTGAACAACAACCATGGCGAGAACACGGAGAACAACTAGCGCTATAGAGGAGGGAACACCATCAGGGACAACTCAGGTGATTTCGTCAACCGTGGAGATTCCTCCCCACTCAACTTATGCATCTACTCAAGCGGAAACCCAGATAGGGGCAACTCAATCTCAGCCACAAGGGACGACTCCCCCGACTATTAAAGGTACGAATCCTCAAGTTCAACAAGTACATATACCTGTGAATTCTCGACCCGTCGGGTATGAATATTCAACTATTGTTACCACTAACCCCCCTTATGGGATGCCCCTTTACCCCGAGGTTGGAGGAAGTGGATATGCTGGGCGAAGTGAAGCACGAGGGCAATCGCCCCCTTATATACGAGGTTTGGCTCATATCCCCGAGGATCGGGAATTTTCTGGTCCTTACACTGAGAGAGATTCTGAATCTTCGGATGATGAAGTGGCAAGGAGCCGATGGCCGATGGAAGGCAACGCCCTCGAAGCACCCAAGGGGCAAATCCCCAGGAAGTGCAGGAAAGGATAAGGGCTCATGAGGCTGAGATCCAAAGGCTGAGGCGTGGCTTGGAAGCTCACCAGGCCACCAGAGCCCAGATGCCTCCTAGGGGGAGAAATCCTCCTCCTGTCATAGACCTGGATGGTCCGATACGAAGAAGGGCTGTCTTCCCAAGAACTGATCCAAGCAATCTCCTTCCCCTTGGAGACCCTGATGATCCAACTCCACCCTTCACAGAAGAAATAATGAATGCCCATATCTCAAGGAAATTTAAGATGCCCACTATCAAAGCCTATGATGGCACCGGAGACCCCGCTAACCATGTCAGGACATTCTCTAATGCACTGCTGCTGCAACCCGTGAATGACGCTATTAAGTGCCGGGCCTTCCCTCAAACCCTGTCGGGTATGGCTCAAAGATGGTACACTCGCTTACCCCCAAACTCTATTGGATCGTTCAGAGAGTTAAGTCAGGCTTTTATTAAGCAATTCATCAGCGGGAGAGTCCATGAGAAAAGTTCAGCATCTCTTATGAGTATTGTGCAGGGAGCTAAGGAATCCTTGAGAGATTACCTGAATCGTTTCACAAAAGAGGCTTTAAAAGTCCCGGACCTTGATGATAAGGTAGCCATGATAGCATTGCAACAAGGAACTAGGGACGAATTTTTTAAGATGTCCTTGGCCAAACGTCCCCCTGAAAGCATGTTGCAGCTCCAAGAGAGGGCAGGGAAGTATATCAAGGTTGAAGAAAGTACGAGGAAGACCGTAATAAGTAATGAGCCCACTGGAGGCAAGAAGCGGAAAACTGATCTAGAATATATTGCAAAGGACAAATATCCTAGAACCGAACAAAACCCTGATTCAACCCCCAAGAAGGGAGGACCCGGGCAAAAGTTCACTGAATACGCTAAGCTGAATGCTCCTAGAAGTCAAATTTTGATGGAGATTGAGAAGGAAAGAGATATTCGCTGACCTAAGCCCTTGAAGACCGATCCCGCCAAGCTAGATAAGAGCAAGTATTGCAGGTTTCACAAGGATGTTGGCCATGACACCGATGAGTGTAGGCAATTGAAAGATAAAATTGAGTTTTTGATTCGAAAAGGAAGATTGAACAAGTATACTGGAGATGGAGGGGACAGAAATAATAGTGGAAGGAAGAATTTTGAAGATCGTAGGAGGGACCAAGACGATCAGGGGCGGAATCCCCAACCTAGAGGGCCGATTATAAATGCAATTTTTGGAGGACCACGACGCCCTCGAGGACCTGTGATAAACACGATCTTTGGAGGTCCGACTACTGCTGGATTGTCCAAAAATTCAAGAAAGGCATATACTAGAGAGGTTATGCATATTGTTGGAGAAGCCCCGAAGAGGGCCAGGACAGAAGTAACATT
This sequence comes from Apium graveolens, assembly GCF_009905375.1. Taxonomy (NCBI): domain Eukaryota; kingdom Viridiplantae; phylum Streptophyta; class Magnoliopsida; order Apiales; family Apiaceae; genus Apium; species Apium graveolens. Next base: position 194,491,253 of record NC_133649.1, read on the forward strand.
GGCTTTTGATGATTCTGACCTAGAGGGTGTAAAGTTTCTTCATGACGACCCGTTGGTCATAACACCAATAATAGGAAATAGCCCGGTTAAGAGGGTTCTTGTGGATAATGGTGCTTCTGTGGATATATTGCTCCACGACGCCTTTCTAAGGATGGGGTATAACGATTCCCAGTTGACACCAACCGACATGCCGATATATGGATTTGCTGGAGTAGAATGTCCTGTGGAAGGAATAATCAAACTGCCAACCACCATAGGTACGGAACCAAGACAAGCAACGCAGATGTTGGATTTCATGGTAGTAAAGGCTAGTTCAACTTATAATGCTATCATGGGGAGAACAGGGATACATGCCTTTAAGGCAGTCCCCTCTTCCTACCATTCAGTTATGAAGTTTCCCACCCGAAACGGGATTGGAGAAGAGAAAAGAGATCAAAAAATGGCTAGAAGCTGTTATGTGGCCTCTTTGAGGGCAGATGGAGTCGGGGGGGGGGGCAGGTTCTTCCTATTGAAGATATGGATGTCCGAGAAAATGACGAGAAGAGAGGAAAGCCAGCAGAAGACTTGGTTTCGGTTCCTTTAGACCCCAAGAATCCTAAGAGGATGACTTTCATTGGAGCCACACTAGAGGATCCCCTTAGAGGGAAGTTGGTGAAATTTTTGTAAGAAAATAGTGATGTATTTGCATGGTCAGCAGCTGATATGCCAGGCATAGACCCGGAGTTGATTACTCACAAGCTAAACGTGGATCCAAGCCGGAAGACAGTGAAACAAAAGAAAAGAAATTTTGCCCCGGAAAGACAAGAGGCTATAAAACAGGAAGTAGAGAAGCTCCTAGAGGCTGGTTTCATTGAGGAGATTTAATTTACGGAGTGGTTAGCAAACCCTGTAATGGTGAAGAAGGCTAATGGAAAGTGGAGGATGTGTATAGACTTCACTGATCTGAATGATGCATTCCCTAAAGACTGTTTTCCATTGCCAAGGATTGATACTTTGATTGATGCCACTGCTGGGCATGAGATGCTAAGTTTCATGGATGGATTTAGCGGATATAATCAGATTAAGATGCACAAGGATGACATTCCAAAGGTATCATTTATCACTGACTTTGGTGTTTATTGTTATCTTGTTATGGCGTTTGGTCTTAAGAATGCGGGAGCCACCTATCAAAGGTTGGTAAATAAAATTTTTAAGGATCTTATTGGTAAGACTATGGAAGTCTATGTTGATGACATGTTAGTCAAGAGTCTAGTAAAGACTGATCATATAACCCATTTGAGGGAAGCTTTTGAGATCCTGAGGTACCACAAGATGATGTTGAATCCTACGAAGTGCGCTTTCGGAGTAGGATCTGGAAAATTTTTGGGATTAATGGTCTCAAAGAGAGGAATTGAGGCTAACCCCGATAAAATAAAGGCAATCCTGGACATGGAACCACCAAAAACTATCAAGGATGTTCAGAAGCTCACAGGAAGGGTCGTTGCGCTAGGACGATTCATCTCCAAGTCAGGAGACAAGTGCTTGTCATTCTTCAAGTCACTAAAGAATATCAAAGACTTTGTATGGAATGAGGAAAGCCAAAAGGCATTCAAAGAGTTAAAGAAGTATATGGCTCAGGCCCCGTTGTTGGCCAAACCATCTTGGAATGAAGTTTTATTCTTATACTTGGCCGTTTCAGAGAGCGCCTTGAGCGCGGTGTTGGTTAAGGAGGAGCTAAAAGTCCAGAAACCCGTATATTATGTCAGCAAAATTCTGCATGGTGCTGAATTGAATTAATCAACTATTGAGAAATTTGCTCTAGCCTTGGTAATGGCTTCGAGAAAACTGCGTCCTTACTTTCAGGCTCATCAGATTGAGGTGCTAAGGAATCAGCCACTGAGAAATATCATTCACAGTCCCAAGGCAAGTGGGAGATTGATTAAGTGGGCAATAGAGTTGGGAGAGTTCGATCTCAAGTATAAGCCACGTACGGCCATAAAAGCCCAGGCACTAGCTGACTTCGTGGTGGAATGTACCATACCCAACCAAGAAGTCGGGGGCAGGAAGATACCATACCTCAAGACAAGGGAGTCGACAATGGGGACAGAGAAAAGGATGATAAGGAGAAAGAATATTGGTTTCTCTATTTTGATGGAGCATCAAAAACAAATTCCAGTGGAGCAGGGTTGGTTTTGCAAAGCCCTGATGGATTCTTAATTAAGTATGCTATGAAGCTAGACTTCCCAACCATAAACAATGAGGCAGAGTATGAAGCCCTGATTGCTGGCCTTGGTCTAGCTGGGACACTTAGAGTCAAAAACTTAAAGGTCCGGGGAGACTCGAAGCTGATCATATCCCAGGTAAAGGGAGAATTTGAGGCAAGGGATGATACGATGGCTAAGTATGTCCGCCTAGTAAGGGCTGTGATGACCCAATTTAATGAATGTCATGTTGAGCACATTCCAAGGGAAGAAAATGCTAAGGCAGATGCGTTATCAAAGTTTGCTTCATCCGAGATAGAAGAAAGTTCAGGAAGTGTGTACTTCCGTGTTTTGAAGACACGAAGCATAGATGTTAAGCTTGTGGCTCCTATAGGCCTGGGGATGTCATGGATTGATCCTATCAAGGCTCACATTCAAACCGGTTGGTTTCCAAGTGATGCAACTGAAGCACGGAAGTTAACTGTTCGAGCACTAAGGTACTCTTTGATAGATGGGATTCTTTACAAAAGATTTTTCGTGGTTCCCTACTTGAGGTGTCTCAGGCCCGATGAGGCACGCTTGGCTCTTGAAGAAGTGCATGAAGGTATTTATGGACAACACTTGGGGGGCAGGGCCCTGGCTCATAAGATAACTTGTCTAGGCTTTTATTGGCCGGAAATGATGGTTGATGCCAAAGAATATGTGAAGAAGTGCGACCGCTGTCAGAAGCATGCACCTGTTGTTAGAGAACCTCCCGAGATGCTGACATCTATCAACTTGCCTATTCCCTTTGCTATGTGGGGAATGGATATTCTAGGACCTTTCCCTATGGCCACGGCACAAAGGAAGTTCCTGATTGTAGCCATTGATTATTTCACTAAGTGGATTGAAGCCAAAACCTTGGCCAAAATCACAACTAAACAAGTTGCATAATTCCTGTGGGAAAACATTATGTGCCGATATGGAATTCCCCGTGTCCTAGTCACCGACAATGGAACGCAGTTTAACAACGAGGAATTCAAGAAGTATTGTAAAGAAAATGAAATTGAGTTACGGTTCACCTCCGTGGCTCACCCACAAGCCAATGGGCAAGCAGAAGTAGCAAATCGAATAATCCTGGATGGACTAAAGAAGAGGATCGAGAAGTCAAGAAATAATTGGGTGGATGAGATACTTCCCATATTGTGGGCCTATAGGACTACTTGTAGAGTCACGACAGGAGCAACTCCCTTCATGTTGGCGTATGGGGCAGAAGCAGTAGTTCCAGTGGAGATATCACATTCCTCTCCAAGGATTCAGGCTTTCAATGCCGAGGAAAATGAGGAAGGACAAAGGTTGGCTCTAGACTTAATCGATGAAGTGCGAGATGAAGCACATGCAAAGATAGTAGAGTATTAGAAGAAAGCTTCATTCTACTACAACTTAAGGGTTAAAGAAATGTTCTTTAAACAAGGTGACCTAGTCTTGAGGAAGATAGAAGCTTCTGGGGTAGGACAGAAAGGGAAACTTGCCCCAAATTGGGAAGGGCCGTACAAAGTCAAGAGCGTTCAGGGTAAAGGAACCTACAAGCTGGAGACTACGGATGGTTTTGAAGTCCCGAGAACCTGGCATGCACAAAACCTGAAGGTTTACTACGTGTAAGATAGTCGAAGTACGATTCTCACTTGTCATTGTGACAAGTAGGTTTAAAATCACCTTGAAGCTTTGTTTACATAGGATTTTTATTTTCTAGCTATTATAGATCAGGGTCGAACCCATATTATGTAAGGTTTTGGAAAACCAGACTTAAAATTGAAGAGTTCGAAATTATTTCAACCTATGGATGTTTGAGTTGTGATAATACTTGTGTGGCCCATTAAGCCAAGTTTGAATATTAAAGTATCGGAAAAATAAAGAAGAGAATGCAAATAAGGAAAGTAGCATATAAAATAGCCCCGGAGGGTAATAAGTTTTAATACAAACAAAAGTCCAGACTTAAGTTAAGGATAAAATTACAGAATAGAAAAACTACTCCTCCATGCGGGAGCCTTCATTCTCTTGCTCCTTATCAGCGCCTTCAGCATCCTTCGCAGGAGAAGCAGGAGGAGAAGCAGTGTTAGGATCCAAGATGCGATCATCTGGCTGAGGGTAGTTGAAGAGGGCGTTTATGCTGTCCTCCGACTCAGCCTGTTCGGGACTTATAAAGTCCTTAGGGTCGACTAAGCCCGGGTGCTTCTCAGAAACCGCCTTTACGGCCGCATCCCATCCCTGAGTAAACTGTAGGGAATAAAGACCCTTATCATGAATCTCCATGAGATTCTTAAACTTGTCAGAATCCATGTAGTCATCAATGAGCTTATCCTTATCGCTCCTAAGTTTCACCAGCTCGGAATGAGCCTTAGCCAGCTCCTCTTTCTTCGTGTCCAGCTTCTTCTCCAGGACCTTGGCTCTCTCTTCCCATTTCTTCATCTCCTTCTCAAACCCATCTGAGTTTCTTAAACTTGTCAGAATCCATGTAGTCATCAATGAGCTTATCCTTATCGCTCCTAAGTTTCACCAGCTCGGAATGAGCCTTAGCCAGCTCCTCTTTCTTCGTGTCCAGCTTCTTCTCCAGGACCTTGGCTCTCCCTTCCCATTTCTTCATCTCCTTCTCAAACCCATCTGAGTTACCCTTCCAGGACCTAGCCTGGTGGAGGGCCGCCTAGAAGTAGGTATTACTCTACAAAGAAATATGTATGAGTTAGCACAAGTTCGTTGAAATACGAGAAAGTTGGGATTCAAAGAAAAAGAGAAAAAAGAAAGTTACCGCAACTTGGGCTTGAGAACCCAGAAGCTCAATAGTCTCGATATCACTCCCCGTAATAATGTCAGTAAAGTCATGGGGAGTGATGGAATGGTACGACCAATCCTTAGCATGTTTGGTGGATCCAACCACCGTATCGCTCCTCCTGAAGCCCCAGTTAGGCCTGAAGGAATGTGCCTTAAGTGGAGGATCCACATCGTCCCCCAACTCGACCACCGGGACGTGGGGCTTAAGAAAAGAAGGACCGGCAGGTTTGCTCCTGGGGTCCTTGTTTAGCTTGGCCCTCTTCTGGCGGCCTGACTCCCCTTCCTTGGGCCTGTTGACATTATTGATGGCCTCACAAGCTGAAAAGGAAAGATAGAAAGAATATTAAATTACAGGAGAGATAAAACGTTACAATTAAAGGGAAGGAAAAATGGTTATCCAGTTATAAATTTACCCTTATCACTGGCCTGAGAGAGACCAACTTTCTTCAGAGAAAACTCCTCTAAGAGGGTCTAGGTGTCTGTTTTCCCATCATCTGAAATTAAGGCTTGGTAGGCCACCTCCTCCTCATCAGATAATCTGATGCTACCTGGACTCCCATCTGACACTTTGCAAAAGGGCCTACGAAAGAGTGTGGCCCAATCACCCCCAGCCCAGGTCAGCCTCACAAACTCGTCCCTCCATTTGGGGTTATTCTCAACTATGGAATTACTATCGAAGATATGAGGGATTTTGGGCCGTTGACGAATTAAAACCCAACCTGGTTGACTCATGGCGCTATTATAGAATTGGAAAACTTTCCTAAAGACAGCTACAGAATGAGGAAAATTATTTCTAAGACAAAGGACCATAAAACAGATAATGTTCCTCCAAGCGTTTTGAGGGAGTTGACAAGGGTTAATTTGTACATCTGCAAGTAAGCGAGGAATAAATTCATGGAATGGGAACCTGAGACCCGCGGTCAGGGCTCCTCGATAGATAAACAAAGTATTCCCCTCCCAATTACAAGTCCTATCCCCATGGGCGGCTGGAGTGATCCTAAGGTGGGGTGGAAGTCTGTACAGGGTGTTCATAGACTCTATCCTACCATCTAACTCATGAAAGGTGTTACCATGATTATACGAATCTAACTTAGATAGAGAGGGATATTCATCACCTCTCGAGTTAATCATATCAAGTAGGGAAGTATATGGAGATTGAATTTGAATGTTTATACCTCTCTTAGAGACATTCATCTTCTGCAAACGAGCCAAGTCATGATCCGCCATTGATATGCTTCGGTTGAAGGCTTGAAACCCAGAAAAACCTGAGAAAGGTGGAGCTGCGGTGGCTGAGGTCGCCGGAAATCGCCTTCTCAAAGGGAGAACTCTAGAGAAATTTGTGAGAGAAAATGAGAAATGTGAAGTGAAGTGAGGATTCTCACTTCACACTACACTTATATAGGCGAAAAGCTCGGAATACGAGGCGTTTCTAGGCCCATTTAGCCAGGCCCAACCTAAAAGCCCATCTACTAGAAATATCAGGAATAATCTAGAAGCTCCTGTGGAAAATGAAGGGTCGAAAATCGACCAGAATTTTAAAATGGTTCGATCAGAGTCCTAATCGACAAAGAAGAAAATCCTAATCGATACTTCAATCGATCAAGAGGGAAGAAACCTGTTAAGTTCGATCAGAGTCCTGATCGACGCCAAACAGTATCCTGATCGATACCTCATTCGAACAGGAGGAAAGAAATCCCCTAAGTTCGATCAGAGTCCTGATCGACCCCAAAAAGGATCCTGATCGATATCCCATTCGAGCAAGAAGGAAGAAAACCACTACGATCGATCAGAGTCCTGATCGATACAGAAGAGGATCCAGATCGATATTTCATTCGATCAGAACGGTAGAAAGCCACCTAGTTCGATCAGAATCCTGATCGAAATCGATCAAGAATTCTGGTCGATTATGCCCATGTTTCAGTCGACTAGAGTGTCACTTTGAAGGCCAGTTCGATCAGAGTCCTGATCGAAATCGATCAGGATTCCTGGTCGATTCCGCATAGATCCTGATCGAAGATCCCGTCGACCAGAATGTTACTTCCTGAGCTAGTTCGATCAGGATCCTGATCCAAATCGGTCAGGAATCCTGATCGATTTTTTATACATCCTGATCGAAATCGATCAGGAATCCTGATCGATTTTTTATACATCCTGATCGATTTTTTATACATCCTGATCGATTTTTTATACATCCTGATCGATTTTAAGGCAGAAAATTAGGGAAAAATCCAGAAATTAAGGATAAATCCCAGAAAATTAGGGGAAAATCCAGAAATTAAGGATAAATCCCAGAAAATTAGGGAAAAATCCAGAAATTAAGGATAAATCCCAGAAAATTAGGGAAAATCCAGAAATTAGGATAAATCCCAGAAAATTAGGGAAAAATCCACAAATTAAGGATAAATCCCAGAAAATTAGGGAAAATCCAGAAATTAAGGATAAATCCCAGAAAATTAGGGAAAATCCAGAAATTAAGGATTAATCCCAGAAAATTAGGATAAATCCCAGAAAATTAGCGAAAACCCCAGAAATTAAGGGAAAAATCCAGAAAATTAGGGATAAATCCCAGAAAATTAGGGAAAAATCCAGAAATAAAGGAAAAATCGTTGTAAATGTGTAGGTCGCTCCACACTTTACATAAAAATGAAACTCTGTAAGGGAATGAATAGACTTAACTTTTGCGAAACCTAATCAATGTTTCCCAAAAGTTGGGGGGCAAATGATAGGGATAAATAAATCCTGATTGTATATATAAATATTGCAAGGTATGGGCTGCTAGGCCCAATAAGAAGATGTATGACATTCAGACCAAGAAGGTCAACACATTGATCAGGCCTGATGGACCAGATCAGGCCTGATGGAACAAAGAAGGCCCAAAAGCCCTGATTATTTATTAATTTCGTAATTAATAAATAAAGGAGGAAAACATCTATTAAGATAAGTCCTAGTGGGGATATAAATCCTTGTAGATTGGCCTCAAGGGGACCTAAAAGGATAAGGAATCAGTTTCCTACTATCTAGGACTCCAAAGTCCATTCTAATTATGAGACTTGCCCACAAAGTCTCCTATACCAAATCCAATTCAAAGACTCTCAACATCTATATAAGGGGTCTCACCCCACACATCAGAACTACGTTTTTTGGCTTGATTCTCTAATTCACAGAGATACGTAGGCATCTCGTAAAGGCAGAATTAAGCTACGAAACACGAGAGCAGCCATTAAAGGCCTTGAGCTCCCGAATCTTAGTAATAAATACGGCAAATAATAACCTTAGTTTTTTATCCATAACAACTAGTTTCTTAAGCGACCATGGTCTAATTCCGGCTTATGTTGTTGTTCATAGGTTACCGGACCCACTCTAAGCTTAAGTCTACCCCGGAACGCTCAGGAAAGTTTTCTACCCGTGATATTGTGGTTGTGATGTAATATATTGATGCATTATCTTGAGATAAGTGCATGGTTATTATTAGCAAAGTCTTGCGATATATTGGAGCATGCTGATATGATATTTATATGCATGCCTATTTCGTAATCTTGATATTCTATTATCTGAAATGCTTATAAAATGCATAATACCTATGCTAGAGATAAGCAGTAGCTGCGTATACCCTTAGTATAGGGGACCCGAAGGTGAACATTTTTCTAAACCGGGAGTCGATATTCCCGAGTATATTATATATATATATATATATTTATATATATATATAGTTTCTATAACTATTAATCGGATAAGGTATATTCGATAGTTTGGAATAATAATCAAACTTATTTTTGATTATTCAAATAAAGATCGTACTTTCGTATAAGTATATCTTTTGTTATTTATTATTCGTTTCAAGTATGAGTTTTAAAAACTTCTACTTCAATTATTTTTAAAAATATTATCCTTTATGGGAATATTATTTATATAATAATATTCAGATATTTTCTAATACATCGGGACTGATTTATTTTATTAAATCATCATTACTCTAAACATTCTTTAAAATGTTTTCGAGTCTTCAAAATGATTTTAAAAATTAGAGCGGATCCCAAAACTTGTTTTCAAATTTAAGAGCCCCTTTCGAAGGGGACTTGAATACTCGCTCAAAAATCTAAGGGATCCGGCTTAGTGGTGTATTTTATATTCGCAACAAGGTTGCTGTTTTGAGAAAACAATTTGATTACTTGCCCAATGTTCGGGAAGTAAGTCCATCTAATTGAGTCAGCATAAGCGACAGGCCGGGGTACAGTCTATGAAGGTGTAAGAGGCTGGGTGTCCATCCATGCGTGAGTTGCTGGGTAACAGTCTAGCGCGAGGTCCTAATGCGGCCAGGGTGATGACCAGAGAGGAATTCATCCATCTACAGTAGAAAAGGTTACTTAATGGGTATCTTTTCCTGATCAGCAAGATATCGGGTTTATGCCAAAATTTCCTTCTTTCCAAATTCATTGGGTATTATAAATCTGTTTATACTTTTCGTAACAGAGGGTTTCAAGGAATGTATGAGATATATATATATATAGGTGTATATATATATCGGGAATTAATGAAGTATCTAGGAACTTCATTTCTTTAAATAATATTTCAAAGATTGAATCTATTCAAGTCTTATCTTGTAGTCTTATCTATGTGATGAACTTTTGAAACTGATTATACCTTGAACGGTGGTAGTTCAAGTAGTATTCGGAAAATATATAAGTATATTGGAGTATCTTGTAACTTCATCTTTTCAACTTATATCTAGTAAATGATTATCTTATGCATGACAAAGATTTTCAGAAAACGTTGAGACAAGGTTAGATATATGAGATTACCTTGCAACAATATTTTTATACAGTTATAGACTGGAACTCTGTGTATATTATGCATGGAAGAGGACTTCCAAGATTTTAAAAAGTATATATACATATATACTGAATATTTTGTGACTTCGTCGTATTAAGATATCAAACTTAGTTCATTTCTTCTTGACCAAGACTTTCATGGGTACTATTAGAATGCTCATATATTTTTAATTATTATACATATTATTTCGGTGGGCTTTTTCTCACCGTTGATTTCATCTTTCATCACACAACAACAGATATATAAGATGAACATGACCAAGCTCCCAATTCGCAAGCGGTTAGGAAACATTCCGCAGTTTCCTGGAGGCGTTGATGCCGCTATAGCTGAGGTAGGAATTACCAATAGACTAGGCTTTCAACTTTTAATGCACTAGACTTATGTATATCATGAATTGTACTAATGGTGAAGAATATGTAAATTTATTCATAAACCCTTTTGAGGTGTAATGACTCATAATTTTGGAATAAAATGACTTGTCTTATTTTGGTATTCATCTCTGAGACTATAACTTGTGGTGTGTGTATTTTGTGGCGTCACCGTACGCAGTAATTGGTTGTTCATTTAGATAAAGTATTGTTAAGGGAAATGGAACTCGTGACAACCCAGATCCTCGACCCCGGATTTGGGGGTGTTACAGAAATGGTATCAGAGCTAAGCATTATAAACCTCAGAGATGATGCGACGTTAAGATAAGTAGTTCAATAAGATAATAAAAACTCTTTCCAAGTGCATAGTCGGACTATCTAACGTAGTACTGACAGTTAAAACCCTTATGGGAACCCTTATAAATATTATGATAGTAACATGGATCTATGTAGCGGGGAACCGAACCCTGAGGTTGAGGAGCAACAACGCGATGTTGTTTTATTACATATTGGAGATCAGATCATGGATCCGATGGAGTACCCTAACGAGGGACCGGATAATGTTCATATTGAGGATGTAGCGGTTGAGGATGTTATCCCAGAAGGGATTGTTGCTGAGGAGGATCCCGTGGAGGATCTTGACAAGAATGAAGAAAGGACCACTGAGGAATTGATGACCATGGCCCGGGCGACTACCAGAGGTAGGATTGTCCGATTACTACCGGAGGTTCGTTCAAGTTTGGAAAGATAGTAGCCCCTTTAACGCGGTTACTCGTAAGACTGAGAAGTTCGAATGGATAAAGAAATGCGAGAACAGCTTTCAAGAACTGAAGCAAAGATTGGTGACGACCCCTATGTTGGCATTGCCGGATGCAAAAGGAGATTTTGTGGTTTGTATTAACACTTCGTACAAGGAATTATGGTGCGTTCTCATACAACATGACAAGGAAATCGCGTACGCGTCAAGATAATTAAGGGAATATAAAATTCGATATCCCACCCATGATCTTGGGCTCACGAAAATAGTTTTTCCCTAAAGATTGGAGGCACTACTTGTATGGAGAGAAGTGCGAGATTTACACAAACCATAAGAGCTCAAGTATATTTCCACACAAAAAAAGCTCAACATGCACCGGAGGAGGTGGTTAGAGCTAATCAAGGATTACGAGTATGAGATTCTTTATCATCTAGGGAAAGCAAATATGGTGGTTAATGCCCTTGGTAGAAAGGAGGGACTCAATATGATAATGTCTTCGAGAGAGTTGATAAAAGATTTTGAGAAAATGGAAATAAAAATGAAGGTAACCGGAGCCGGTATCAAAAAGCTGTTGACATTTGCAATGCAGCCCGAATTATGGGAAAAGATCATATTGTGCCAAGAAAAAGTGATGAATGAAGGCAGAGAGCCAATGACTGGAGAAGAGATTAATACCAAGAAAGATGATAAGGGAATAACGAGGTATTCCTACAGAATTTGGGTTCCAAATGTTTAAGAGCTTAAGGACTGGATCTTAGATGAAATCCATAGTTTGAGGAATAAGATTTAGGGCAAACCCTGAATGTGATAGTCAGGGAGGTCGCCATCAAGAAAGAAGGAACCCATAACATAATGTAGTGGAAAATAAGGATTTTAACGTATAAGATAACCCTAATTATGGGAGAAGTATGAAACATTTCATACTGAGAAAACAGAAGTCGAGCGAGATAGGGAGAACCAGGATGGTACTCCTATGGGGCAATTCATGGACCTGCATCAACAAAACTTATACTTTTTTCCCCAACCACCACCTTGAGGAGATAATGCGGTGGGAAATTCTTTTAGGACTTTAAATCGCTAAGCTCTCAGAGTTCTTAGGAACAAGCTGACCCAGTCGAGACAAGAGCCTGGCTAAAGGAAATAGAGGAATCATTTAAGATTTTATATGATCGATGAAGCGCAAAAGACTATTTTTGCAACTAACCTTCCTAAGAGAGAGGCCACCCGCTAGTGGAAGGCTAAGGAAGATAGAGAGATAGCATATAAAAGTTAGAGCCAGACCAAAGGCGGAAGAGTATATTGAATTATGAATCTAGGTTGTAAAATTTGTCAAGGTTCCTTTTAAAGGACACGAATCCAGAGTGACAGGATGTTTGAAATCAAGAATAACATTAAGTTGGTCCATGAAAGGATTGTAATAGTAATGAAAATAAGAAGACTAAAAAGGAAAGGGATATAAAGGAAATAAAGTTGAGGAACAATAAGGGAGTTAGGAATGCGGAAATCCTAATGAACCCTATCAATAAAGATAAGTGAAGTGGGTAATCATCAGGGTGATGGTGATTGACCATGAGGTAAAGTTGAAGTTTGAAGGCATAAGTGATACATATATGTTATCCCCTTTAAGTTGGGAGGATTCGAGGAAACCTTGAGATAGCTCGAAGGATAAATAATAAGACGCGGATAGACTGAGGAGAAAAAAAAAGGTAAGAAATTATGAAATTGGATGAAGGAAGTGACCTTCTAGAATGTAAAGTGTATGCAACACCTGTAAAACACCAGGGATAAGAGATATCCCAATATTGAGAAAACTGTTGAGATAAATAATATTTGTGAATGAGGATTTATTAATAAGAAGTTCACGTTGAACACACCCAATATCTTCCAGAACATCCCAGTTATCATTACTAAATCAGGAAAGAAAAGCGGATAACCGTTGTTATCTTTTGGAGGCCATATGGACTGACCTCAGTTTGAATAAGGATACTATTGTGAAATTAGACATAGACTATCGAGGTGAAAATGATTTAATAAGATACCCTTATCAGGGATATATGACTTGATTTATCTATGGAAGGATGCAAGTACCTTTTTAAAAGGTGGAATTAAGGATGGAACCTCGATAACTTGAGATGAACCATGGGGGAATGCATAAAGGTTGGCATTTCACCCTTAATAGGGACATTATGAGTTTGGGTAATACAGAATGAAGGATTAAGGCAACAACAACCTTCAAAGATTAGTGGAGAAAGTTTTCAGAACTATATAGACAATGGTTCTAGTATTAGTAAATGTTACCTTGATATGCCCTGTACCTAGGGTGTACATAATGAAGGATTTAAGGATAACCTTAGAGGTTTTACAAGGAGAAAGGTAATATCCCAAGTTCTCAAGAATAGAAATTTTGATAAAGGAAATATGACGTAATAATAATGCCAAGTGCGGCACATGTTAAAGCATGAGAAAGTATAGATTGAACCAATGAAGGAAAAAAACAAGAAGGACCCAAGATAAGAGTCGTCCTAAGTATGACCGAGAGTCAGTCGTGACAATGGTAACCTCTAAAGACCGAGGCAATAACTTATGGAAAAATGATGATATTTTTTTTACTCACCAGATTTTAAGGAAAACATCTTCACACAAGCAGTGATTGGAAATGAGGTAGAAAATTTAGTTGGAAATCGTTCAAAAGACATTGATTATAAGGAACTATTACTACCAGGAAACGCCAATGAGGTGGCCGACACTCTAACTGTAAGAGAGCAATTATAGGCGCTCGTGCCAGAGGAATACAGTACTGATGGTTAAAGCCATGAAGGTTGTATTATGGTGTGAAAGATTGACATTCCTTCTGATGATTGTGCGATACTCAACCATATTAATAGTTTGGTAAAGATTTAATTCATGTAGCGCTGTGAGCGGGCTACCTATCTTAGAAGGTCCTATCTTGAGATAAGCCAGGACCATGTTACGAAAGGACTAAATGAACTTTTGATCTTCATGTCTGCTAATAAAGACATATGATTAATAATGGTATTAGCCTGCTATCGTTGCTTTTATTGAAACTCTTCTGCAATTTTATCTGCTTTATGTCATGTATGTACGTCAGGATCAGGAGTGTTCTTCATGAATCTTGAGTGGTGATTATATTACCTTATTAGGAGAATTTGATACGACAGGTATGGACTCCGTATGGTTAGCTATTAAGATTCCAAGGAAAACGAATGACTACCATAGGTCCACGGTGGACTATAGTAATGCGGCAATGATTCTGCGAATAATGAGATGATAACAACCGGTAAAGTTGTATTGTAATAGATGTTGAGATTGAGTACCACTAATCGGGTCGTGGTGATGTATAAGTTATCATTGATAGACTAACTAGTGGGTTATCTACCTATTGAATATTTATTCTTTCTTATCGACAGAGAGTCATATTACTATACGAGGAAGGTTGTGGGGAAAGCATAGTATTCTAGTAAAGATGATGTCTAGAATGAAATCCCAGATTCGATTTTCGTTGTCGAGGGAGTTTCAACGATGATTATTTATAAGCTCGAGCAAGAGCATGGGTTCATAGAATGATGGACGGAATAGCAAAAATCTTCAAGCACGTGAATTGCGATGCAATAATACTGGATATTGATATAGATACTTATGTTTTATTCTCCTTTGATAAACCTCTATAGTTCAGAGGTAGATTCCAAGCCAGATATTTTGTGGCAGTATATTTTTTATGTAATGCTCTTAAATTTGTTCTTTTATCTCCTTTTCATTTTGTATAAGCTGAGAAGAGCAACCCTTCAAGAAGAGGAGGTATTGCTGAATGACTATCTATCTGTGTGATAGAAGCCTAGTAGGATATCATCTATTATTTAATTACTTGTCAAGTACTAAGGGATGGCCACCTTCTATATTAAATATGCGATGTAACAAGTGTTCATGATCATAGTGATCTCTCAATAAAATCTTTTACTTCTATACGATGGATCAAGCTTTCGAAGATGGAAGCATCTAGAAAGGAAGTAGTATCAATGCGATGGTATTCTGAATCTAACGCGTTCGTGATACTAAGGTTGACGTAATTGTTAAAATTTTATAGAACGCTAACAAACTAGAGTGTAACCAGTATAGTATTAGGTACGGAAGATAGTAACGATTACGGACGGGAAAAGAGTGGGTATTGAGAAGCAAAACCTATAGCGCAAGAAGCTATGATGAGAGTATGTGCGATAGACTTGAAAGAATTTGGAATGATTACTAACACATATCGAGTTTTCTTATGACGATAGATGATATGACAGTGTCAGAATTTTGCCTTACAAGGCCCTACACAGAAAGAGATGCCGATCTCCCTTGTATCAGAATGAAGTTGGAGAGCGCAAGATGCTCAGTTCCAAAGTAGTCCAATTAACCAAGGACATAGTAGATCTAATCAGAGGACGGCTAGTAGAAGCCCAAAATCGACTGGAGAAGTACGCCGGTATGGCCCGAAAGGACAAAGAGTATGAAGGAGGGAACCTTGTATTGTTAAAATTATTCGCTTGAAAAGGATCGATGAGTGTTGGAAAGAAAGGAAAGTTTAATTTCACGAGTTATTGCACCCTTGGAGATATTAAGACGTATTGGGAAGTTAGCATATGAGCTAGCCCTACCCCCGAACCTGTAGCAAGTTCATAACGTGTTCCACGTATCAATGTTAAGGAAGTGTAATCCAGATGCCAGACAAATAGGGGCATATGAGCGCATAGACATGCAATAAGATGTAACCTATATGGAGCAACCAGGAAGGGTTATAGATCGAAAAAGAACAAGTGCTTAGGAGAAGTGTTATCAAACTAGTCAGAGTTTTGTAGTAGAACCATAATGTGGAAAATTGACTAGAGAGTTAGAAAGTGCAATGCTAAGAAAGTATCCCTTTTAAGGAGGGGAGACTATAATAACCCCAAATTTTGGAATTTTTGAAACACTAATGAATAGAAACTTTTTGCTGATGATGCTGCTTAAGGAAATTTATCAGACCATGTTATATAGGAGTACTGTTATGGATATTCTAAGATCGTATAAGTACTCCATAAAGTATATGAGTGTAGGTAAAGATCGTCAGAATCCAAATTCGAACACTTTGATTTTTCCAGAAAATCCACCAGAGACCGAAATAATTGAGTATAAGGTAACATGATTAAAAATGATTTAAATTCAAGGATTATAAGCGAGGATCATAAAAGGAATATAAAAAATTGAGAAAGTTTAGGGGAACCCAAGTAATAAGATCCCGTATATGATCCCTCAAATAACGAACGAGAATGAAAGTTAAGTTAATCGTATAAAAATAAGCGGTCAGTAGCCTGGTAATTAAGGGTTAATCAAAGAGGTTAGTGGATAATGATGTTATCACATCACAAGGAGAAGCCATGTGTTACAAGATGAAACAAGCATGGTGACATAAGCATGACAGGGAGTTTTTATTTGTTGGTTGATTTATAGCCAAGTAAAACTTACCATGGTAAAAAGCTAATAATTTGCCAAACCAAAAGGAAAGCAATCAAGCATTTCATTTCACAATTCCCAAAATCAACCAAGCAAACTCTCTCTTCTTCCCCCCCCCCCCATTGTTTTGCCTCGACTTCTTCTTGAAAAAGCAAGGAGAAATTTTCAAAACTCAAGCTACACACCTTCAAAAATTAAGAGGTTTGTTTCCTTAGCTTCCATAATTCATGACTTAGTTATGTTATGAGTTTGAAGCCGAGATTCCAAGGTTTACTAAGCTAATCAATTCATCAAATTTCTTGATGAATAGTGTTTTCAAGAAACTAACTTTGTGTTTTCTTATGTTTTCTTCTAGATCCAAGTTTAGTAGAGATAGTTAGTGGTTGTTCAAGGCTCCCTAAGTGATTCTCCACTCTCCAAGGAAGGTATAACTTCTCAAACCCTTATTCTTAAGTTTTGTTTGTTTGGATTTCCTAATGTTTAGCTGATGGGTTAGTGTAAAGGGTGTGTAATCATGTTTAGAGCTTTGTTTAATAAGTGGTTTTATTGATTTTGGAGTTAAGAGTGATACTCGTTAGATTTGAAGTTCTTGGTCACATTTTAACTTGGTTTAGATGAATAAGTTGAGATCTTGACTTATGGTTGAATGATATTGTATTATGGTTGAATGATGGTGGAATGGTGTTGATCCGTGGTGGTTTGATATTGAATTGATTTGGTAAAATTTGGGAATCGCTAAGTTATAGCCGTCGTAATGCCAAATTTTCCTTACACTATTTTGTGCATGACTTTTGCACCTGAACACTCACTGCCATGAACTGACCATTATAATGTTTAGAAATTTTATGATTCAAGCTTCATTTTGATATATCGTTCGCTTAGATCCGATTTACGGTTTAGGAGAAATGACCATTTTAAGTAATGGCATTTCGCGAGCGAACCCCGAAACCTCGAGTTACTTTGAGACCATAATTGAGACCCGTAAATGATTAATCGAAACACGAAACAATTATGTAATATGGATTGGGTAGTTGTAAAGTACTCGTGAAAGAGTCGCCTTAAAATTCGTAACGGTTAATTTATTAAAATTAGTGGATCCAAGGGTACACGAGCGAATAACGCAAATCGTCAACCGTATAAACGACCGTTAGGGTATGAGTGGGTTTTGACTAGTTTCTTAAGCGACCATGGTCTAATTCCGGCTTATGTTATTGTTCATAGGTTACCGGACCCACTCTAAGCTTAAGGCTACCCCGGAACGCTCAGGAAAATTTTCTACCCGTGCTATTGTGGTTGTGATGTAATATATTGATGCATTATCTTGAGATAAGTGCATGGTTATTATTAGCAAAGTCTTGCGATATACTGGAGCATGCTGATATGATATTTTTATGCATGCCTGTTTTGTAATCTTGATATTCTATTATCAATTTAAATGCTTATAAACCGCATAATACCTATGCTAGAGATAAGTAGTAGCTGCGTATACCCTTAGTATAGGGGATCCGAAGGTGAACATTTTTTTAAACCGGGAGTCGATATTCCCGAGTATAATATATATATATATAGTTTTCTATAACTATTAATCGGATAAGGTATATTCGATAGTTTGAAATAATAATCAAACTTATTTTCGATTATTCAAATAAAGATCGTACTTTCGTATAAGTATATCATTTGTTATTTATTATTCGTTTCAAGTATGAGTTTTAAAAACTTTTACTTCAATTATTTTTATAAATATTATCCTTTATGGGAATATTATTTAAATAATAATATTCAGATATTTTCTAATATATCAGGACTGATTTATTTTATTAAATCATCATTACTCTAAACATTCTTTAAAATGTTTTCGAGTCTTCAAAATGATTTTAAAAGTTAGAGCGGATCCCAACACTTGTTTTCAAATTTAAGATCTCCCTTTCGAAGGGGACTTGAATACTCGCTCAAAAATTTAAGGGATCCGGCTCTTTGGTGTATTTTATATTTGTAACGAGGTTGCTGTTTTGAGAAAAAAATTTGATTACTTTCCCAATGTTCGGGAAGTAAGTCCATCTAATTGAGTCGGCATAAGCGACAGGCTGGGGTACGGTCTATGAAGGTGCAAGAGGCTGGGTGACAGTCCACCCACGCGTGAGTGGCCTCGTAACGGTCTAGCGCGAGATTCTAATGCGGTCAGGTTGATGACCGGCGAGGAATTCATCGATCTACAGTAGAAAAGGTTACTTAATGGGTATCTTTTCTTGATCAGCAAGTTATCGGGTTTATTCCAAAATTTTCTTCTTTCCAAATTCATTGGGTATTATAACTCTGTTTATACTTTTCATAATAGAGGGTTTAAAGGAATGTATGAGATATATATAGGTGTATATATATCGGAAATTAATGAAGTATCTAGTAACTTCATTTCTTTAAATGATATTTCAAAGATTGAATATATTCAAGTCTTATCTTGTAGTCTCATCTATGTGATGAACTTTTGAAACTGATTATACCTTGAACGGTGGTAGTTTAAGTAGTATTCAGAAAATATATAAGAATATTGGAGTATCTTGTAACTTCATCTTTTCAACTTATATCTAGTGAATGATTATCTTATGCATGACAAATTTTTTCAGAAAAACGTTGAGACAAGGTTAGATATATGAGATTACCTTGCAACAATATTTTTATACAATTATAGACTGGAACTCTATGTATATTATGCATGGAAGAGGACTTCCAAGATTTTAAAAAGTATATATACATATATACTGAATATTTTGTGACTTCGTCGCATTAAGATATCAAACTTGATTCATTTCTTCTTGACCAAGACTTTCATGGGTACTATTAGAATGCTCATATATTTTTAATTATTATACATATTATTTCGGTGGCTTTGTTGCTCACCGTTGCTTTCTTCTTTCATCACACAATAATAGGTAGACAAGATGAACAGGACCAAGCTCCCAATTCGCAAGCGGTTAGGAAATGTTCCACAGTTTCCTGGAGGTGTTGATGCTGCGATAGCTGAAGTATGAATTACCAATAGGCTAGGCTTTCAACTTTTGATGCACTAGACTTATGTATATCATGAATTGTACTAATGGCAAAGAATATGTAAATTTATTCATAAACCCTTTCGAGGTGTAATGACTCATAATTATGGAATAAATTGACTTGTGTTATTTTGGTATTCATCTCTGAGACTATAACATGTGGTGTGTGTATTTTGTGGGGTCACGGTACGCAGTAATTGGTTGTTCATTTAGATTAAGTTTTGTTAAGGGAAATTGAACTCGTGACAACCCAGATCCCCGACCCCGGATTAGGGGGTGTTACATTTTTCTATTTCCTTGATTGTCTTGATTTCTTCCCAAACTTCCATTTGTTTTCTTCTATTTGATTGTGGAGTTGTCTGTGAAATTCAAATTCTTTAGCATTTGATAGATCTAGCTTTCCTTGCATTTCCAGTAGAGTCTCATTGCTTGAGATGCTCAATTGGTCATCCAATCTGAAGAATCTTCTAACACCTTTGTCATCCATGAATTCCATTAGACAGTAAGGCCTCAAGTGCACTGTATTTCCCGTGAAGGGAATGGATAGAGTTCTTGGAAGTACATTTGAAGCTTTTCTGCTCCTTAGTTCTTCTATCTTCTTTAGAACCAATTTCTTGGCTGTCACATTGAATCTAAAAATTTTCTTGAAGGATGAGAAGATCTTTATCAAAACAGAACAGCTTTCTTGAAGAATTATGTGAAGGGGCCATGTAAACTCTTTCCCACCTTTGTGCTTGAACACCAGTCTTTCTGGGAGATTCCTGTGAGCATCAATTCCCCTCACTTCTTCTAATTCATCCATGTAGAGATTGATATATGAAAATTCCTTGATATCACAGATGTATAGAAGATCTCCCTTATTGGCAGTTGGTTGAGCTTTGGTTAAGGTTTTGGTTCTGAGTTTCACAGGTTGACCTTCTTGATTGCTCTTTTATTTGTCTTCTTTAGATTGCTGAAGATTGGTAAGTTAAGTTCAGGAAGAGGCAAACTATCACAGTCTATAGGCTTATCCTTGAGAACTATTGGCTCACCATGAAAGTTCTTTGTAAGATCTACCTTAAATTCATCCTGCACTTCTGAGGGCTTGGATGTTTGAGTTGAATTTGTAGACTATTTGGGAATGTAATCTTCCATTTCCTCATCACTGAAGTCCAATTTTCTCTTGATTCTTTTTTTGTATCTTGGCTTCTTTGTCTGTTGATGTTCCTTGAGCATTTTCTGATCCTGAGCTTCAGATACTACAGGTTGCTTTTCAGAAATCTCAGTTGCAGTTTTCAAAGCTTAAAGTTTGGCTACTATAAAAGCTTGCTTCTTCTTCTCTTTGAGCTTTTTAGCATCTAAAGCAGCCTGCTTCTTTTCTTTCTTGACTCTCTCTTTTTCTTCCTTCTTAGCTTCTACAAACTGAGGGTGTCCAGCCACAACACAGATTTATTTCCCATTCCTGTAGATCTTAGCAATTCTTCTTTTAAGCACTGAGTCATTTGGATCTTTGAAGAATGCAATGGACCTTGCTAATAGCTTCTTTTCATCTGGCCTTGGAGTCTCAAACTTAAGATTCAAGGGATTTTGGTCAGAAGACTTTGGATAATTCCTTTTGGGCTTCAAAACCAAGTTGGCTTTTAGAGACTCTATGCATGAAGGTTTGCCCTTTTCTAGATTGCCTATACTCATGTCATTCACAGAAATTTGCTTGACTTGAGAGAAGTGATGAAAGCTCTTGTTTGGTTTCTCAGTTGGACCAAATTTCTTTGTGATTTCTTCATCAATCTTCCTCCATTTGTCATCCAATTCTTTCTCAACTACTGCAACATCAAGCTTCTTGAAATTTATCTTTGAATCCAACCTAGCAGCTGCTATCTGGAACAGATCAATGTTGTCCAAAACTGGTGGCTTAGGATAAGTAATTTCTGGAACAATTACTTGACTAACTTGTATGTTTAGCATATTCTCCCCCTCACTGATTGGCTCTCCTTGACTAACTGGGACAAGTGAATCATTCTCTCTGTAACACCCCCAGATCCGGGGTCGGGGATCCGGGTCGTCATGGTCTTTCTTTCCACAATATCACTTAACTTAATTAATAATAAATAACCTCATACTGTGACCCCACAATAACAGACACCACAACCCGTTATAGTCTCAGAGATGAAATTGAAATAAGTACAAGTTCTTGAATCCACAATTTAAAAGTTATTACAACCCAAAATGATTACTTGATAAGTTTACAGTTAATTGCCATTATCTGCCACAAGTTATAATTATACAATATTTGGTTCCCAAAAGTAGAATGCCTGATCTACCAATAAATCTACCTCTGCAGCTATAGCAGCTACAACATCAACGGGAAGACGCAGGACGCTTCCTACGCGCTTGCGCTGGGTCTGCTTGAGTCTGGCCATCTTTCCTAACTGTTGTTGTGTGATGAAGAAATAAAGCAAGAGTGAGCATTACAGCTCGCAAGATAATATATAGCGTAAACAATAATGCAAGTATCTAAATGGATAACTTACTAGAATCCTTTATCAAGTGTAAGGTAGGTACTTACTGGATATAAGCTTAACGGAAGATGAAGTTACCAATTACTTCTTTATACTTATACCATTTTATAAAGCTACTTGAACTACCACTGTTCAAAGTATTATAGGTTTCAAAAGGTCATCCCATAGATGAGACCACAAGTTAAGACTTGAATAGATTAAATCTTTGAAATATTATTGAATGAAATGAAGTTAAGAGATACTTCATTAAGTCCCGATATATATCCACATATATATCTCTTATACATTTCCTGGAGACCTCTGTCATGTAAAGTATGAACAGAGTTTGTAACATCCAATGAATTTTTGGAAAGGAAAAGAATTTTGGCATAAACCTGATATCTTGCTGATCAGGCAAAGATACCAATAAGTAACCTTTTCTACTGTAGATGGATGAATTCCTCGCCGGTCATCACTCTGGCCGTATTCGGACCTCGCGCTAGACCATTACCCGGCCACTCACGCGTGGATGGACTGTCACCCAGCCTCTTACACCTTCATAGACCGTACCCCGGCATGTCGCTTATGCCGACTCAATCAGATGGACTTACTTCCCGAAAATTGGGCAAGTAATCAAATTGTTGTCTGAAAACAGCAATCACGTTGCGAATATAAAATACACCATAGAGCCGGATCCCTCAGGTTTTGAGCGAGTATTTAAATCCCCTTGAAAGGAAGATCTTAAATATAAAAATGAGTTTTGGGATCCGCTCTAACTTTTAAAAATTATTTTGAAGACTCGAAAATATTTTTAAGAATGTTTGGAGTAATGCCGATTTAATAAAATAAATCAGTCCCAATATATTAGAAAATATCTGAATATTATTATTTAAATAATATTCCCATAAGGATAATCCTTATAAAAATAATTCAAGTAAAAGTTTTAAAACTCATACTTGAAATGGATATTATATAACGAAAGATATACTTATACGAAAGTATGATCTTTATTTGAATATTCGAAAATAAGTTTGATTATCGAAACATTATTCTTTAATAAAATAAAGAATATTATTTAGTAAAATAAGTGGAGTCATAAGTCCTCAAATGAATATTCAAAATAATATTCATTAAATAAAATGAGTGGAGTCATAAGTCCTCGAATGAATATTCAAAATAATATTCATTAAATAAAATGAGTGGAGTCATAAGTCCTCGAATGAATATTCAAAATAATATTCATTAAATAAAATGAGCGGAGTCATAAGTCCTCGAATGAATATTCAAAATAATATTCATTAAATAAAATAAAGTTATCGAATAAACCTTATTCGATTAATAGCTTTGAAAAATATTTATATATATATATATATACATATACTATACTCGGGAACATCGACTCCCGGTTTAGAAAAATGTTCACCTTTGGGTCCCCTATCCTAAGGGTATACGCAACTACTGCTTATCTCTAGCATAGGTATTATGCAACTTATAAGCATTTGAATCAACAATTAGATATCAAGATTACGAAACATGCATGCATATAAATATCATACCACATGCTCCAATATATCGCAAGACTTTGTGAATAACAATTATGCATTTATCACAAGATAATGCATATACATATACATCACAACAACAGTATAACGGGTAGAAAACTTGCCTGAGTGACTGGGGGTGGTAAAAGTCCTGGGATGAGTCTGATAACCTATAAACCACATATAAGTTGGAATTAAACCAAAGTCGCTTAAGAATCTATACTTTAACCAATTAGAATCTAACGCTCGCTTTGCGCTTAATGATTCACTTAAGTCGCTCGAGTACCCTCGGCTCCACCATTTTTAATAAATTAACCATTAAGGGTTTTAAGGCGATTCTTTCGCGAGTGCCTTACCAACTGCCTAATATAATACATAAATGTTTCATAGTCCAATTAGTCCTTTAAGGTCTTTAACCAATGTTTTAAAGTAAGGCGAGGGGTAATGGTTCGTTCACGAAATGCCGTTACTTAAAACGGTCGTTTCTCCTAAACCGTACATCGGATTCAAACGAACCACATATCAAAACGAAGCTCGTAACATGAACTATCTAATCATGGCAATGGTCAAAACCTAACTATAACACCCTCCAAATCCGGGGTATAGATTTGGGGCATTATTAACAACAATTACCAACTATACCTGCACAAGCGGAATATAAATATAATAGTTACCCCGAACTATCACTACTCAGGATCTTTTAAGGTCTGAGTTTGAAAACAAGAATCACGCACTACACTTTATTATAAACCCAACTAAATAAAACCTGTCTCAAGAACTATCTTTGATACAAAACTTTATTCTATCTACAGTTTCACTACACAACTTTTATTCAAACTATACAAGACTTTTATTCAACCCAACATTACTACTTATCCTGCTACACCTGATCTGGCAATTCAAAGCTCTCTTCGGGAATAGGAAGGAACACTCTTGGTATAAGAGGGTCCCGCTGCCTGACTCGCTTCTTGACTATGCGGGTCCTGATGGGTTTCATTCTCTACCTTAACTGTAAAACAATAGGAGTAACAATAAAAAGGGATGAGCCAAAATTGCTCAACAAGCCTGCAAAAATATATATATAGTATAGAGAAAGAGAAATGAGAGAAATAATAAGCTGTTGGTTGTAACAACCATCTGTATCTGTATCGAATAGTAATTTGCCAATGATGGTGAGTGCCAAATGAACAAGACTGGAAACAAGAACCAACATATGCACTATAATCTGCTGATCAGTCAGAATATAGTGCAGATCTATACCCAACTGCATAGACCCAACCAACATAAGGAGTACTCAGGCAACTATGGCCTATTAATTAATGGTCTGGGTAAAACCCAGCCCGTATAGTAACCATCCAGTCCAAGGCTTAGCATCCAAAATAATCAGAATGCTATTGATATATCCCAACACCAGGATATACCAGAGTATCTGTAACAAGGTTAAAGGAATTGAAATATGAACAGGGAATCCAATAAAATTGGGTAAATCAAGAATTGAAATGAAATTGGAAACAAGCAATAATAATTGGATAACAGTGTATATGAACAATGATTATCAAAGAGAACTGATATGATAGAAAAGAAATATAAATCATTATTCTGAATTTAGAATAGGGGAAAAACTTGCCTTGCGCGTACTTAACCTGGTTTAACTCACTGCCTTCTGACCCTAGCTTGTTCTGCCTTGCTAACACTGAACAAATCATGGAAAGATAGGTGTTTAGATAACTTACTATATACGTGTATCTTGAATTGATAACACGCAACCTTATCAGTCTACCCATGCATTTCTATCTGACTCGTATATATACACATACATTTATACAGCACATAGGTTCACATAATCACGTAAAGCACGTAGCACATAAAGCATATAATCAATTTCTAGATTTATAATTATTTTTAGAATCAATTCTAGGCTTATACCTGCATTACTAGTCTTATCTGATTTTATTATAATTTTTCGGGATTTATTCGGCTCAATTATACCCCTACTAGGACCTACGAACTATCAATTATCACCAAACTACTCTCTTTCGGAAGAAATTATAACTTACAACTATTTTTATTGGATTCGTCTCATTTTTCTGAGTCTAGGGGTCTTCGTTTCACTCAAATCGGACTAACGGTTGAATTATTATGAATTAAACAAGATTTAATTAATTAATAATTAATTATAAATAATTAATTATAATTAAACAATCCTTAATCATATTTTTAAATAATTAATTAATAATTATTATATTTTTAAATAATTAATTTCTAATTATTAGGAATTATTATTATTTATTATAAATTATTATTACTTATTCGATCAGATCGATTATTTACAAATAATCAATCGATTTAATTAACCGATACGCTATTTATCAAATAACTACGAATTACTCGAATTATAGACCAACTTAACGATTAATCACTCGTATAACTACGAGCTACTCGCGATTCTCGCCTAATTACCGAACTATTCTATTATTATTGAAACTCATATGATTCGCTAAACAGATAATTACTGATAACTATTATACGATACAAATAATTATCACAATATTATTCGAATAACAAACGCTCGAAGATTATTAATTACCTCACTTAATTATTTCTAATCCTTATTTACTAATTAATTACCTAATTATTAATTAATTATCCAATTATTAATTAATTAGATAATTAATAAATAATTAGATAAATAGTTAAATAATTAATTAAATAAATAAATTCGAGTTTATAATTTAATAAAATAATTCTGAAATTATAAATACTATTTTTCTAAATATAAAACTAATTTTTAATTAATTTTTAGAATTATTAAAACTGATTTTTAATTACTAAAATATAAATAAATAATTAATTTATTCAGAAACACAAAAACATAACAGGATTTAGGGTTGCAAGGATCAATCCCGGGTCGTAACCGGGTTGCAACCGGGTCGTCCCCAACCCAAACGGGTCGGGAAGAACACCGGCTGTAATTCCAGAATCCGACGCCGGCGGACTGATTCCGGCGAGACGAAAAACATGGCCAAAACGTTCGATTCCAAGCGCGTTCTTCCCCGTTCTTGTTCCACAGCAATCACACGTCGTTCCCTTCTAATCCTCCTTCCTCGTTCATCGACACAGCAGCCGAGAAACGAAGAAACGCGGCGGCGGCGGCTAAACTCCGGCGAGCTCGAAACGGACATCAACAAACATAAACCCGGTACCAATCGACAGGAAAAATGGCGATCTACACGACTATGCTAACAGAATCATCAAACAATCAACAGAATTCAAAACCCGAATTTAAGAATTAAACCCGAAAATATAAATTTCTATTCAATCAATCAAACACGAAAAACAATTACATAATTGAAAACTAGAGATCATAAGCTTCAAAACGAATACTCACACGCTCGATTTGGACTCCGGAATCACGATCAAAATCGCCTTTGATCCTCCTGCTCTGTTCTTCACAAACCCTAACCCTAATTCCCTTTTTCTTTTTCTTTTTATTTTTTTGATTTTTCTGTATAATTAACTGATTTAATTAATAATAATTCAGGTATTTATATTTATGAAAATAATACCCCTAAGTAAAATTAAGGGTCTAATTACACTCCTAATAAAAATATTTGGCCCCAATTTTTATAATTTTTGGGTATTAATATTGAATTTTTAAATATCCAATAAATACTAAATAAATAATAAAAATTCCCAAAAATTGTGAAAATTACAAAAATACAAAGAAAAATGATATATGATAATTTCATGATCATATAAAAATAAAAATATAATTTTTGTGGGGTTTTTTGGTACCTGAAGGGGTCCGAAAAAGTCATTTTTCGCGAAAAAGGTCAATTTGGTAAAACGTCTAGGGGTTCAGAATAGCGATATGGTATAGGGCTAGGGCCAATGATTTTGTTTGAAATACGGGCTTTTAAAACATAGTTTTGAGCTGTACAGGTTTTGATATAATATATATAACTGACGATAAAACGTTCAATAAATATCCAAAACACGTTTGGATCAAAATAGCCAACACATAACACATAGTAGTTAGGGTTTAACAACTTACACATTTAATCACATCATAAAACACATAATTTATCATTATTATAATATAATACCAGCGTAATTCCTTGGTCGTTACATTCTCCCCCCCTTTAACAAGATTCTGTCCTCAGAATCATATTATGCAAATAACTGAGGATACCTTTCTAACATTTCACTCTCAAGCTCCCAGGTTGATTCTTCAACCACTGGGTTTCTCCATAAAACTCACACTAGTGACACAGACTTATTTCTTAATACCCTCTCTTGCCTATCTAGAATTCTTATTGGCTGTTCTACATACGACAAATCTGCCTGAAATTCTACTGGTTCATATTCTATTATATGCCTTGTATCAGGATTATACTTCTTAAGCATAGATACATGAAATATGTTGTGAATATGCTGCATATGGGGTGGTAGAGCTAACTCGTACGCAACCTTCCCAATTTTCTTCAAAATCTCAAATGATCCAACGTATCGTGGCTTCAATTTCCCTTTATTGCCAAATCTGGTCAATCCTTTCCATGGCGATATTTTGAGCAATACGTGTTCTCCTTCCTGATAGTCCATATCCTTCCTTGCTTGGTCTGCATATCTGCTTTGTCTGTTTTGTGCTGCCTCGATTCATTTTTGAATAAGTTTAATCTTTTCTTTTGTCTTCTGAATTAATTCTGGACCCAAAATCTTGCGTTCTCCAACTTCATCCCAATGCACTGGTGATCTGCATTTCCTTCCATATAATGCTTCATACGGTGGCATTCCAATACTGGCGTGATAGCTGTTATTATAAGAAAATTCCACTAGGGGTACATGTTCATCCCAACTACCTTCAAAATCGATCGCACAAACTCGTAGCATGTCTTCAATCGTTTGAATTTTCTTTTCACTTTGACCGTCAGTTTGCGGATGATAGGCTGCACTCATATTCAACTTCGTTCCTAGACATTCTTGGAATTGTCTCCAAAATCTTGAATTGAAACGAGGATCTCGATCCGATACAGTTGATACTGGTACTCCATGACGCATCACAATTTCTTTAAGATATAAGTGCACTAGCTTGTCCAATGAAAATCTCTCATTAATTGGAAGAAAATGTGCTGATTTCGTCAATCGATCAATAATAACCCAAATTGCATCGTGATTGGCTTTCGTCCTTGGAAGTCCCACTACGAAATCCATCGCTAAATGTTCCCATTTCCATTCTGGAATGTCTAATGGTTGCAATAACCCACTCGGACGTTGATGCTCTGCTTTAACTCGCTGGCATGTGTAGCATTTACTCACCCATTCTGCTATCTCCTTCTTCATATTCGGCCACCAAAAGTTTTCCTTCAAATCGTGATACATTTTCGTGCTTCCTGGATGAATGGAATACTTGGAATTGTGCGCATCTCGCATAATTTCTTCTTTTAATTCTGCCACGTTAGGGATCCAGATTCTTGACGCAAAATGTAAAATTCCTTCATTATCTTTCTGAGTTGTAATCTCTTCTCCTGTTAAGTTTTCGTCTTGACTCATCACTTTATCTTGACAATGGCGAATCTTTTCTAGCAACCCTGGTTGAAAAGTCATAGCGTAAATAGTTCCTGCAGATTCATGAGGAATACGAATCTCAATTTCCAATTTGTCGAATTCTTTAACCAATTCTTTACATGAAGTTAACCGATTCAATCTTTCTTTTCTGCTTAGTGCATCTGCTACAACATTTGCTTTTCCTGGATGATAACTGATTGTAACATCATAATCTTTAATTAATTCCATCCATCGACGTTGTCGCATGTTTAGTTCCTTTTGCGTGAAGATATACTTCAGACTTTTATGATCCGTGTAGATTTCACATTTTTCACCATACAGATAGTGTCTCCAAAGCTTCAATGCAAATACAATTGCTGCCAATTCCAGATCATGCGTAGGATATTTCTGCTCATGAGGTTTAAGTTGTCTCGACGCATATGCAATGACGTTACCATGTTGCATCAACACACATCCTAAACCGCGATATGAAGCGTCACTGTAAATAACAAAATTTCCTTGCTCGTCTGGCAGTACTAATACTGGTGCAGTCACCAACCGATTCTTCAATTCTTGAAAACTTTCTTCACACTTACTATTTCATTCAAACTTTTCACTTTGTCGAGTTAACTTGGTCAGCGGTGTCGCTATCTTCGCAAAATCTTTGACAAATCTTCGATAATATCCTGCCAATCCTAAGAAACTTCGAACCTCTGTCGACGTCTTTGGTCTTTCCCAATTCAACACAGCTTCAATCTTTGCTGGATCAACTTGAATGCCTTCTCTACTGATGATATGCCCTAGATACTGCACTTCTTTCAACCAAAATTCACATTTTGAAAATTTTGCATAAAGCTGCTCCTTTCGTAATATCTCCAATGTCGTTCTTAAATGCGCTGCATGCTCTTCTTCCGTCTTTGAGTAGATCAAGATGTCATCAATAAATACAATGATAAACTTTTGCAAATACTTCTTGAATATTCGATTCATCAAATCCATAAACGCTGCAGGTGCATTCGTCAATCCAAAAGCCATCACAAGAAATTCATAGTGTCCGTACCTCGTTCTAAACGCTGTCTTTGGAATATCTTCAGCCTTGATCTTTAACTGATGATAGCCTGATCGTTAGTCGATTTTCGAAAACCATGCTGCTCCTTTTAGTTGATCAAATAAATCATCGATGCGAGGTAAAGGATATTTATTCTTGATAGTTAACTTGTTCAGCTCACGATAATCAATACACAGTCGCATGCTACCATCCTTCTTTTTCACGAACAATACTGGCGCACCCCATGGGGATACACTTGGCCTTATAATTCCTTTGTCAAGAAGTTCTTGCAACTGCTTTGCTAATTCCCTCATTTCAACAGGTGCCATTCGATATAGAGCTTTCGAAATTGGTTCGGTCCCTGGCGTCAAGTCAATAGTGAACTCGATTTCTCGATCTGGTGGAAGTCCTGGTAATTCGTCTGGAAAAACATCAAGAAATTCACAAACTACAGGAATATCTTTAATCTTCAAATTTCCCTTATCAGCATCCCATACATAGGCTAAATAAGCTTGACATCCTTGACGTAGCAATCTTCTCGTCTGCATTATTGATAGGAATTTCTGCTTTTGCTTCTCACCTTTAAATATTACCGTTTCATTTTCTTCAGTTTGCAATTTCACTCTCTTATTCGCACAGTCAATTTGAGCATTATTACTAGATAGCCAATCCATTCCTAAAATAACATCAAACTCCCCTAACCTAAAAGGTATCAAATCAACTGAAAAATGACATCTCCCTATCTCAATATCACAACTCGGGCATACTCGATCTACTGCAACCTGATCATTATTCGCTAATTTTATGACTAACACTTCATCCAACCACTGAACCTCACAATCTATCTTAGAGATAAAAGCTTCAGAAATAAAAGATCTAGTAGCTCCTGAATCAATCAATACCAAAGCATTTACGGAATTTACAGGGAGTGTACCTGCAACCACATTCGGACTCTGTACCGCTTCCTTCATTGACATGTTGAAAGTCCTTGCTCTGGGCAGATTTTGTTGTGGTAGTGGAGGTGGAGGTAATACTAAAACTCTTGGAATACTAGCAGCCATTGCAATTCCTCTGCAGTCTCTGCCGATATGTCCTTTTCTCCCACATTGGAAATAAGTAACTTCTACTTTTCCCATCGGACATTCTCCAGAATAGTGTCCCCTTTGCTTGCACTTGAAACACGTGACATTTGGCTTGTTGCAAATTCCCGTATGCTTTCTACCACACGTTCTGCAATCAGGTACAGGCGGTTGAATAAGCCTTTGCTGAGTTGGGGCAGGTAGTCGATTACCCATCCTCTGGTTGTTTTGTTCTGGCCTCCTAAAGTTTACTTTTCCTCGAGCTTGAAATCCCGGCCTTTTGTTGAAACGATTCTGAAAATTCCCTGGTCCTTTCTCTTTCTGAGCTGTTTCACTTTCTCCTTCAATAATCATAGCCTTCTGAACAACAACCGTATAAGTTGTCAATTCAAACACAGCTACCCTGCTACGAATCCATGGTTTCAGTCCTTGCTGAAATCTCTTGGCCCGCTTCTCGTCCGTATCCACCTGCTCTGGAACAAACCTTGCCAATTCAGTAAACTTGGTCTCATAATCCGTAACCGATAAGTTGTCTTGTTTCAGCTCCAGGAACTTGATCTCCATCTGGTTCTTCATAAAATGAGGAAAATATTTCTCCAAAAAAAGATCAGTGAATCTATTCCAGGTCACCACACCTTCTTCTTTCAAAGCTTTCTTTGATTCCCACCAGTAATTAGCTTCGCCTTTTAGGAAATAACTAGCGAAATCCGTCTTCTGCTCTTCCTCAACCTTTACCAACGAAAAAGCCTTTTCCATCTCTTTCAGCCAAGCTCTCGCTTTTGTAGGATCCGTGGAACCCATAAATTCCGGTGGCTTCACCGACTGAAATTGCTTGAAAGTAGTCGTAGGTGCTGCTGGTGGTATTTGATGTCCTGGATGAGCGGCTTGCTGTAACATCTGTTGCTGGAACTGCTGTTGTTGCTGCTGCATTTGTTGTTGCATCATCAACATCTGCTGTTGCATGAGATTAAACATCTGATCCATCTGTTTATTATTGTTTTGGCCCTCGGTGTTTCCATTCGATGAGTCGGGTTGTGCTTTTCTTTTAGGTGCCATCTTTCTGGTAAATAAACAATGAGTCTTCTTTAATAACAGTATATTAAACATGTATTCAAATAGTCGATTTGAGAAAATAAAATAGCTTATTAAATAACTGAATAGATAAAACAGTATGATGTGCTTTTTTTAAAAAAAAAAACATAAGGGTACAACATGATCGTAAATAAAACAACATTTGTAAATATGCAATGGTACTGAAATAAATATAAATGCTTAAATAACTGGAAATAAAATAAAGAAAATGTGCAAAAGATCATCTCGTATATATATAGGTAGAACACCAGCTACAGGTGTCAGTGCTTGATACAAAAACCTATGATATAACAGTCATACTGCTACTACTACTATCGGTCAAAATCAGTAACTACACTCATACAAACTAGTCATACAATACTATACTGCCTCTATCTATAAAATATACATAATACAACACTCATCGATCTGCTAGTCTCAACATCCTGGTGGCACGTGGCTCAACTGCTCCTGCAATGCCTCTAGCACTGCCTCGGTAAGTCCTAATGCTCTGTGATATGCTGTCTCCACACTAAGATCCTGCTGTCTCAAATCAGTAAGCTGCTGAGAACTAATCCGATGAATCTGATGTAACCTCTCTCTCAGTATATAATCTGGTCGTAATGCTCTGACAGGATCATCTGCCTGCGTCTCATACAATCCAAGGATCTCTCTACACTGGTTCTGCCATCTAATCATCTCCTCCCTCTCTGCCTGAAAGCGCTGGTAAGTCACTGTATAATGCTCACGAAGATCAGTGCTGGAACCTCGAGAAGGTAATGGTCCATCTACCACGATCTCATCCATAAACTCTGGCTGAGGAAACTGATAAACTCCAGGAACAGGTGCATAAATGGCTAATGGGGCAGGAAATAAGACAGGCTGCTTCATAGGCGCATACACTGGCGACTCTACCTCTGGCTCCATCTGTGGCATCTCTGGAATCTCGACTGGTGGCATCAGAATCTAAGGCTCTAAATCCTCCCACTACGGAAGATCAACCATATCAGGAATATCAAACATCGGAAACTCTAATGGTGGAATATCTGGTATCTCTGGCTCAAAGTATGGAAAATAATCTGCAAAACCTGGTACCTCTAGGGGAAGTGGTATCTCTGGTGGTGGTCCAGGTGGCAATGGAGGTAAGATCTGCTCTGACACTGGGGCTACTACCGGTGCATCCACTGGATCTGTCTCGGTCCTCTCCGTAGACGATGATAAAGAAGCCATCTAATATACATAAAAATAATAACACAAAAACAATCAAATCACAATCCTACAACTCATAACTTCTAATCACATAGACAAACAATCCTAACACTCTTACTCTCATCCTATCTCATTTTCCTATCTTATCTTAACCCTAACGTTCTTGTTTTTAAAGGTCAAACCTAAGCTCTGATGCCAACTATAACACCCTCCAAATCCGGGGTATAGATTTGGGGCATTATTAACAACAATTACCAACTATACCTGCACAAGCGGAATATAAATATAATAGTTACCCCGAACTATCACTACTTAGGATCTTTTAAGGTCTGAGTTTGAAAACAAGAATCACGCACTACACTTTATTACAAACCCAACTAAATAAAACCTGTCTCAAGAACTATCTTTGATACAAAACTTTATTCTATCTACAGTTTCACTACATAACTTTTATTCAAACTACACAAGACTTTTATTCAACCCAACATTACTACTTATCCTGCTACACCTGATCTAGCAATTCAAAGCTCTCTTCGGGAATAGGAAGGAACACTCTTGGTATAAGAGGGTCCCGCTGCCTGACTCGCTTCTTGAATATGCGGGTCCTGATGGGTTTCATTCTCTACCTTAACTGTAAAACAATAGGAGTAACAATAAAAAGGGATGAGCCAAAATTGCTCAACAAGCCTGCAAAAATATATATATGGTATAGAGAAAGAGAAATGAGAGAAACAATAAGCTGTTGGTTGTAACAACCATCTGTATCTGTATCGAATAGTAATTTGCCAATGATGGCGAGTGCCAAATGAACAAGACTGGAAACAAGAACTAATATATGCACTATAATCTGCTGATCAGTCAGAATATAGTGCGGATCTATACCCAACTGCATAGACCCAACCAACATAAGGAGTACTCAGGCAACTATGGCCTATTAATTAATGGTCTGGGTAAAACCCAGCCCGTATAGTAACCATCCAGTCCAAGGCTTAGCATCCGGAACAATCGGAATGCTATTGATATATCCCAACACCAGGATATACCAGAGTATATGTAACAAGGGTAAAGGAATTGAAATATGAACAGGGAATCCAATAAAATTGGGTAAATCAAGAATTAAAATGAAATTGGAAACAAGCAATAATAATTGGATAATAGTGTATATGAACAATGATTATCAAAGAGAACTGATACGATAGAAAAGAAATATAAATCACTATTCTGAATTTAGAATAGGGGAAAAACTTGCCTTGCGCGTACTTAACCTGGTTTAACTCACTGCCTTCTGACCCTAGCTTGCTCTGCCTTGCTAACACTGAACAAATCATGGAAAGATAGGCGTTTAGATAACTTACTATATACGTGTATCTTGAATTGATAACACGCAACCTTATCAGTCTACCCATGCGTTTCTATCTGACTCGTATATATACACATACATTTATACAGCACATAGGTTAACATAATCACGTAAAACACGTAGCACATAAAGCACATAATCAATTTCTAGATTTATAATTATTTTTAGAATCAATTCTAGGCTTATACCTGCATTACTAGTCTTATCTGATTTTATTATAATTTTTCGGGATTTATTCGGCTCAATTATACCCCTACTAGGACCTACGAACTATCAATTATCACCAAACTACTCTCTTTCGGAAGAAATTATAACTTACAACTATTTTTATTGGATTCGTCTCATTTTTCTGAGTCTAGGGGTCTTCGTTTCACTCAAATCGGACTAACGGTTGAATTATTATGAATCAAACAAGATTTAATTAATTAATAATTAATTATAAATAATTAATTATAATTAAACAATCCTTAATCATATTTTTAAATAATTAATTAATAATTATTGTATTTTAAAATAATTAATCCCTAATTATTAGGAATTATTATTATTTATTATAAATTATTATTACTTATTCGATCAGATCGATTATTTACAAATAATCAATCGATTTAATTAACCGATAAGCTATTTATCAAATAACTACGAATTACTCGAATTATAGACCAACTTAACGATTAATCACTCGTATAACTACGAGCTACTCGCGATTCTCGCCTAATTACCGAACTATTCTATTATTATTGAAACTCATATGATTCGCTAAACAGATAATTACCGATAACTATTATACGATACGAATAATTATCACAATATTATTCGAATAACTAACGCTCGAATAATAATTCTAATTATCGAATCATTATTCGCACTATTAACTAATTATTAGATTATTAATTACCTCACTTAATTATTTCTAATCCTTATTTACTAATTAATTACCTAATTATTAATTAATTATCCAATTATTAATTAATTAGATAATTAATAAATAATTACATAAATAGTTAAATAATTAATTAAATAAATAAATTCGAATTTATAATTTAATAAAATAATTCAGAAATTATAAATACTATTTTTCAGAATATAAAACTAATTTTTAATTAATTTTTAGAATTATTAAAACTGATTTTTAATTACTAAAATATAAATAAATAATTAATTTATTCAGAAACACAAAAACATAACAGGATTTAGGGTTGCAAGGATCAATCCCGGGTCGTAACCGGGTTGCAACCGGGTCGTCCCCAACCCAAACGGGTCGGGAAGAACACCGGCTGTAATTCCAGAATCCGACACCGGCGGACTGATTCCGGCGAGACAAAAAATATGGCCAAAATGTTTGATTCCAGGCGCGTTCTTCCCCGTTCTTGTTCCACAGCAATCACACGTCATTCCCTTCTAATCCTCCTTCCTCGTTCATCGACACAGCAGCCGGAAAACGAAGAAACGCGGCGGCGGCTAAACTCCGGCGAGGTCAAAACGGACATCAACAAACACAAACCCGGTACCAATCGACAGGAAAAACGACGATCTACACGACTATGCTAACAGAATCATCAAATAATCAACAGAATTCAAAACCCGAATTCAAGAATTAAACCCGAAAATATAAATTTCTATTCAATCAATCAAACACGAAAAACAATTACATAATTGAAAACTACAGATCATAAGCTTCAAAACGAATACTCACACGCTCGATTTGGACTCCGGAATCACGATCAAAATCACCTTTGATCCTCCTGCTCTATTCTTCACAAACCCTAACCCTAATTCCCTTTTTCTTTTTCTTTTTATTGTTCTGATTTTTCTGTATAATTAACTGATTTAATTAATAATAATTCAGGTATTTATATTTATGAAAATAATACCCCTAAGTAAAATTAAGGGTCTAATTACACTCCTAATAAAAATATTTGGCCCCAATTTTTATAATTTTTGGGTATTAATATTGAATTTTTAAATATCCAATAAATACTAAATAAATACTAAAATTCCCAAAAATTGTGAAAATTACAAAAATACAAAGAAAAATGATATATGATAATTTCATGATCATATAAAAATAAAAATATAATTTTTGTGGGGTTTTTTGGTACCTGAAGGGGTCCGAAAAAGTCGTTTTTTCGCGAAAAATGTCAATTTGGTAAAACGTCTAGGGGTTCAGAATAGCGATATGGTATAGAGCATTTTTGGCAAAATAGGGCCAATGATTTTGTTTGAAATACGGGCTTTTAAAACATAGTTTTGAGCTGTACAGGTTTTGATATAATATATATAACTGACGATAAAACGTTCAATAAATATCCAAAACACGTTTGGATCAAAACAGCCAACACATAACACATAGCAGTTAGGGTTTAACAACTTACATATTTAATCACATCATAATACACATAATTTATCATTATTATAATATAATACCAGCGTAATTCCTCGGTCGTTACACTAACAGTGAGTTCTCGGGTCCTGATGTTAAGAACAAAATAGTCTAAAGTAATTCGGACATTACGACGACTATGTTTACGTGATTATCAATTTTTATTCTACTCTAAATCAACCACCAATCAACCACAATTCAACCATACAACCAAATTCCATACCTAAAATGCTACAACAGCCCCAACAACTCAATATTTTCAAATTTATACTACTTCCCAACATGAACTAAAAGCTTTACTTAAGTTCTTTAACTAATCATCAAGATTTACAACTCCAAAAATATATAAAACCAACCAATCTCTAAATACACAACAATCAAGCCTCTCATGAACTATTATACTCATATTAAGCTCTTAACATTCAATAACAAAGCTAGGTTAAGAGATTATACCTTCCTTGTGAGTAGGAGTAACTAATTAGCTTGGAATCACCCTTGAAAGTCCTTACCCAAGCTTAATCTAAACAAAAACTCAAGAACAAAATTTTAAGTTCTTGAAAAACACTATTCACCCTCTTCTTCCATGAATTTTAGGAAGAGATTGTGAAGGAATTTGAAGCTCAAACTTATAGGATAGCTATATCTATGCATAAGGAGTATTAGATAATTACCTCACTAATTAACAAGGCTTGGATCTTGGATTTTGGATTTTTCTTTCTTGAAATATGAAAACGGCCGAGAGCTTTCTTGAAGAAAAGTGAAGTCAACTTTGTGTTTTGGTGAAATGAATTGTTGGTTGGTTGTTTTTGGCTTTTGTTTTAATTATTTACCTTTTAACCATGGTGATTTTTGTGTGGTTCTTAATCAACCAACAACACACTTCTCTTTGGTCATGCTTAGGTCATCATGTTATGTCATCCTCCCACACTTGTCCTCTTCTTGTTGGTGAGATGACATCACTCTCCATTAACCCTTTGATTAACTCCTAATTACTTGGCTAATGACCTCTGATCTGTTATACGGTTCGCTTAACTTTCGTTTTCGTCTATCGTTTGAGGGATCATAACCGAGATCTTATTACTTGGGTTCCCTTAACCTTTCTCAATACATTAAATTCCTTTTTATGATCCTCTCTTATAATCCTTTAATTTAAATTCTTTTTATCCTGTTACCTTATACTCAATTCTTTCGGTATTTGGTGGATTTTCGGGAAAAATCAAAGTGTTTGAATTTGGATTCTGACGATCTTTACATACACTTATATATCATACAGAGTACTAATAAGATCTCAGAATATCCATAAAAGAACTGCTATATAGGGTGGCATGAAAAGTTTTCTTATTCAGCAATAACAGTAAAAACATTATTCATAAGGGTTACAAAAAAGTTCAAAATTTTGGGGCTATTACACTCTCCCTTTTTGTTAGCATCAAGTTGAGTGGAGGTAGAAGTTTGTGCAGCCACTAACTTTTGAAGTAACTGAGTTTGCTGGGATTGATGTAAATGAATTGCAGTGAGAGAAGCTTCCAGTACTTTTAGTCTTGTATCCAGGGAGTCTACCTTCATGGTTAGATCAGTATTTTTCCTGAGTTATCTCTGTATGTCAATCATGGTTGTGTTGGGAAACTTGGAATCCAATCTGTCAGAAACAACCTGCTTGACTTGATCTATTTCAGTTTTAATGGCAGTGACATCCTGAATATGTTGAAGAGACTGGATTTTGTGCAGTTGGAGAGATTTGAGATGTACTTGTAGAAGTTTCTTGGTTTTAGCATTGGTTGTGGCTTGAAAAGCTGTCTGTGTTTGTTGAATGATGTGGAAGAGGGTAGACTTGAAGTGCTACTC
The DNA here is from genome assembly GCF_009905375.1 of Apium graveolens. Taxonomy (NCBI): domain Eukaryota; kingdom Viridiplantae; phylum Streptophyta; class Magnoliopsida; order Apiales; family Apiaceae; genus Apium; species Apium graveolens. The sequence continues at coordinate 194,530,287 of NC_133649.1, forward strand.
ATCACATTCCTTGGAAAACACCGAAGATGGAGTGTTTGAACTGGAGCTAGGGCCGGCTTCTCCCCTATATCCATAAACTCTTCTTCATCACCATCTTCATCCCCAAAAAGATCTTCAGAACCACCAGTTCCATAGTCAACATCATCACTAGCTGGGGCTGGCATGGCTGTGATGGCATCTTTAGCCCTCTGCATTGAAGTTGTAGTATGCACCAAGTTTAGTAGCTTCTCAGCCTCCTCATTGCCCTGTCCAGCCAAAATTTGATATGCTGTAACAGGATGAGTAAATGTCTCAGCATCCAAAGAGATAGTGTGGCGCCCTCCAAACCCGGGTCAGAAGTTTGGGGTCCACACACACACACACCTTATTAATAACCTGCTTATAACAATGGTAAAGATAATAATAATGACATGCAGTGACCCTACTTACCAACTACCACGGACCGCAACAGGTTAAAGTATGCACACAAGCCGACTTACTTATATTACAAACCATTCAAATCCCAACTATCCAACTCAGAACTGAGTATTAAACATTATTACAAACTTTTACAAACTTAAATTATTCCAAAAGAAGCCTACTAGCTCAACTCGATCAACCTAAACCCCTAGCTCTCGCGCTGGACTGCGGATCCTCGGTACCAACCGGTTCCTTCTTAATTGGAAAAGAACATAAACAACATCGCACAAGTGAGCTAACTAGCTCAGCAAGTCACAATGACAAAACTGAGAATAATGATCATCAGGTAAATATGGTTATGATATCAAGTGAACAATGGATTATGATTTAAAATTGGATATTATATTTTCATTTTAAAAACCAAGGTTAGGCTGCTGATCACTCACGCACTAACCCCGAGCAAAGCACACATCACTGCTCTAACTACGGGATCCAAGGCACACATTGGCCTAACTTGACCATTATATGGTCTGACCACGAATCTGGTCCACAATTTTATAAAAACAATCCAATTCTACCATAATAACAGAATAAGCAGTAATAAACAATAAACAGGATCATTAACAACATTGGACGTTCAATAATGAAAATGGTTTCAATATGTATAAAGATCAATATGGCATTTCCAAAGCTTGGCTGTTAGGTAATGAAAGAACTGGATAACAAAGGAATCAACATTTCAGGTTTCCAAGGATTTGGACTTTCAAAGCATAAGATACAATGGTTTGAATGTGTAAGCAATCTGGTTCAGTGTTTAATATTTAGTTTGTATGTATTTGTGGAGTAGTATCGTATATTTGAGGTTCGTATTTGGGTATATAACAATCAATGGTCTAGAAAGAATCAGGTTTACAGCTCAAGATCAATAACTGGAATCAAGGTTTGGGGTTCAGTGCTTCAAAGCACTTGCAATATAAAACAAGAATATTAATCATAATAATATCTCGAGAAAGTTCAGAACACTTACCTGGTACTAGCTTACTACACTGCACTTGCTCTCAATCACCACTGTCTTACTCCTTGACTATCTGTTTCCCTTTCCTACGCCTTGCCTCTTCTGCTCACATATCATAAGCATCTATCAATATTTAAGTCATACAATTATATTCGACACATACTTCTATCTACCCTTCGTTTCACCCAAATCCGATTAACGGATTGAAAGTTATGCAATAAACAAGTAAACATCGAATATATAGACCGACAGTTAACCAACAAGTCACATATAACACATAACACGTCACATAATCAATGGTATATCATTTATAAAGAAGTTTCAGGTCATAAATAGGCTTTCAGATATTTAAAATAATTTTTAAAACATTTTTCAGAACTAAAACAGATCGTTGAATCAATTTCGAAGTAGTAAACAGGGTTCGGTTGGCCAATTTTGGCTTCAAAACAATTTCATAATAATTATCGAGCCTTGAAAACAATTTAAAATAATATTTTAAAGCTCGAAACTATTTTTCGGAATTTTTAAATCATTTTTAAATAATTAAATCTAATTAAATAATTAATTAAAATCAATTAATAATTAATTAAATTAATTAATCAATTAATTTTCGAATTAATTGACTAATTAATCAATTAAAAATTAACTAAAATTAATTAACTAATTAATTCAGATTTATTTTTGAATTAAAAATAATTTTTGAAATTAAAATAATAATTTTTGGAATTTTCAGAAATTAAAATCAAATTTTTATAATAAAAATAAATAGGAAATATGATTTTTGAATAATTTTAAAACAGGAATCCTAAATTTGCAAACTCTGGAAACTTCAGGGACTGAACTGTTTCTTCCCCAAAAGTTCAGGTACCAAACTGCAATTTTACAACCCCCGTCGCCGGATAATACAGGGGTGGCCGGAGAACACGATTCCGGCACCCTCACCTCACCACAAGCTCCAGATCACATCTACAGACAACCAGGAACTTATTCATGCAATCAAATCATTCAAATAACCCTAGACTTGGCCGAAAATTGGCCAAGAACATCGCCGGTTTTCGGCGAACTTCGGAAATTTTTAAAACACAACTCCCTTCGATTCAGACATCCTCTGTTAACAAGCTATATACCAATCGATTGCAAATTTCATAAGGAACATAATCCACTATAAATCAACAGCTAATAATGTAACGCCTGGGAAATATTATATAATTATTTTTATCAATAAATAATTAGTATGTGAGTTTTGTGTGAATTTTGGTGAATTATTTGATGATGGATAATAATATTTGAATGTTTATTACTGATAAAATTTAGATATTCTAATTTCCAATTATCCAGAATTAAATCTAGATAATTTTGGTATTTTTCTGGTAATTTTTGGATTACCATATGATTTTATAAGGATTTATAGAATTTATAATGATTATTTTACATAATTATAAAATTAATTTTTAGAATCAGAAATCGTCCCACTTCAATTGTTTTTGCGTTTTTACAACCCGAAATTCTTCCGAAAACTCCTTTCTAACCTAATCTGATAATTCTGAACACTTTTCACGTTTTGACTTTTTCGATCCGGGGTACGGTTTGACCTGTACGAGTCCCGGTGTGAAATTTTCGATACGCAAATCATTTTATGTATCGATAAGAATCCATATTCTCAAAAGGCGAGACATTATCACCTTAATTTCGTATAAAGTATTTTATAGGAAGCTCTGTTATTAAAATCGTATCGTCTTTTCAGTTACTTAGCGGCTAATTAACCTATTTTCAGATCAAATATGTAAATATTATTTATTATTTTTAGGGGTTTATAAAATTTGGAAATCAATATTTTATTAATTATTTATCTTTAAATAATTTTCTGATTTCATTTAACTATAAAATCAGTATTTAATTCTAGTATGTTTCAAAAAATCCTGAAAATTTTATTTTTATCAACTTTTAAATATTTCAAGAATTTTAAAATTATTTTAAAATTTTTCGGCTTTTATTTACCCGCCCGTTTGCTCGTTAATTTGCAAATGCGGGCCGTTCGTGCAATCCAGAAATGATTTAGAATGTCAAAGAGTAAATGTATGATATTAGCTTTAAACATTTTAAATTTTTTTGAGATTATTAGGAATTATTTGGAGATTTTGTTATCCGTAAATGTGTCGAGAATCGCGAATTTATGTTCAGGGGAAAATAAATCAATACGACCCTAAATTGGATAAACACGGTTGTGTTTATCCTTTCTCCCCTAAAACTCATGTCCCTGTCTCTCTCGAAGCTATCTGCTCTCTCTCGACAGTCTCACCCATTTCTCATCTTCCTTCTTCTTCTTATATCTTCTTTTAATTGCTCCTGGCTGTGCCCCTGTTGCGTTGCTGTGACTTCGTTCTTGGTAATTGTAGTATCTCCGTTTTCTTTCCCTGTTTTCGATCATGTCCGCCGCTCTTTTGCTTTTCTGTCACCGCCGTTTCTTTATTCCGGCGAATCGCCACCGTCTTCTGCCTGTTTGTTCGATATATATATACATACGTATATATAAGTGTGTGTGTGTGTGTGTTATGCTATGATATGTGGGTTGTGTGCTGCGCCCGTGCTCGTTGTCGCCTGCTTCCGGTTGCGGCTTGTTGTGGGTCATGTTGCAGCGCGTATGCGCGTGTATCTGTTTGGTTGCAGTCTTGTTGCCTGTCACAGTGTTGTTACGATTAATTAAATTTTATTATTTATTTTCTGCAGGAATACGAATTGGTTAAAGTTTCATGAAACGAATTTATTCGTGCGGAAATAAGTAAATTAATCGGTGGGACTTTGCGTTGGAAACCCGAAAATTTATCGGGTACCCACAAAATCTTACCGCCGTCGGCGATGAGCCTCGGCGAGCCGACAGTGGGCGATGATGATTTTTATCTGAGTTCTACATTTATTATTTAGATAAAATTAGTTCGGTAAAAATATATGTGTGGAACGAAAAATAAAAACAAAAACGTAAAAGTACGTATGATAATAATAAGTAATGGAAATTGTAATGGTGTTTGGGATTGCAAATTGGATTGGATATTGTTGCTGTTGGTTGTGAATTTGACGTCGAAATGATTCGACGGGTAGGCCGATAAATAGAGGAAACGCTGCCCGATTTTCGGAAAAATTAATTCCGAAAATACGGAAACGTAACCTATAATTATCGGAAACGTCGAACAAGGATATAATTGAACTTTATGAAACCTATTTATGTGACGTGACGAGATATTTTGTGAATAATCTATTACCCTATTTTTCAAAACGATAAATATACGTATTTTCCGAAATTAAATACCAAACTGATTTTCGAAGATGTGAACCATAATTGCTATGTGTATTTCGATAATACATATAAATATGAATTCGGTAATGAAATCGTATGGGTAGAATAGGATATTGATTTGATGTTAAGCTTAAGCGATTATCTGAATTAGGGTATTTCAACCCTGTAGGTTTTAGACGGAAGACTGAGACGTGACATCAGACTAGGAACGATCTAGTGATTAAACTTCGAGATCAACGAAGTTCCAACTGAAAGGTCTGAATGTTGGGATCATATCCAGAATAGGATAGTAGTTTGACAATAAAGCCGAACGATTAAAGTCGAACCAAAGTCAATAGCGGTTAAAGCTTATTGAGGCAAGTATTCTGGATTTTCCTTTTTAAATACTGCAAGTATTCTTGAATTTTCTTTTAAATACTGCAAATATTATTCTCTCCTATTCTAAGTTCAGAATAGTTAACTGTTTTATATTTCGCTGCAATTACTCTGATTATGCACGTTCCTTTCATTATTGTTCCTATAAACCGATTGCTCTCGTGAGCAAATACCCATACTTTCGGGTTATTTGCGAACCCTGAATTTGGATGTTTTGAATTCAAAATGGTTTGACATCAAAACACTCTACGGGCTGGATAGTGATATTTTGGGGATTGAGTTTTACTTAATCCTGAGGACCGGGATGACTGGTGCCTCGAGATGGGCCGTAGTGCCTGGGGACCCGACTAGATCTATATATTGAGATATAGATCTGCATTATATTCTGACTGATCAGCAGAATATAGATGCAAACTAGTGTCTAGTCTAATTTGTTGTTGATCGCCATTAATGGCATTCCTTCTTGAAATAAAATGTGATTATGGATTAAAGTTATTCTTTCTTAGCACTCAGTTTCGGGAAATTATAATGTTTCTAAATAAATTCGAGGTTCAGATTGTTGCTGCAGCATTAGTTGCTCAGTGATAATTAGAATCTTAAATGAATTGAGATCTTCTTAATTATTCAACCCGTCCTTATCAGGCTGGTTTAGCAGGCTAAGTCTATGGAAACTTAGTCGATAATGATGGATACTGAATAGTTAGGAATTTCTTGAACGTCGTTTTATGAATAATTATTGCATTCGTTGCTCAAGTATGAAGTGTTACCAGAAACTATTTTGAAAACACGTGATCTCTGAAGCTCTTACAAAATGTCAGTATTTCCTATGTGCATTATAGCAATGCAAATCAAATTGATTTTAAGATAATGAAGTATATCCTTTAAATGATTTCGTGTTTCGCTCTTCAAAATATTTCAGAGATTTTGTCCGGAAGTTTTCTTTGATATTAATATTTGAAACTCAAAATATATACTTGCTGGGCATTTTTGGCTCAATCTTGCCTTGTATATTCTTATTTCTGCCGGACACAGATAAGGATAAAAAGTGAATAGCTTTGATAGACAACAGAAGTTAGAGAAATTTCCGCTGCGAGAGGTTGAAGGTGTTAGAAGAATGTGACAAGAGCATTAGTTCAAAGGTATCTATACTTGTATTTTAGTTATTGTGAGTTGTAAAGGGTTAGATTCTTGTTTCATACCATAACCTGTAAAAGATCCGGACTCAAGGGGTTATTTATTTATTTCTTTACTTTATGTAATAATGGTTTAGTAATACCAAATCTTGACCCCGGATTCGGGGCGTAACAGTTTGGCATCAGAGCTGCAGGTTATTGGTCACTGAAATAAGAATAGGTGAGAGTAAGATAGGAATGATAGGTCGTACAAGATAGGAAAGACCCTAGGCATATTTAGGATAAATTGAGTTGTGTGCGAATTAGGGATAGCAGATCCGCTAAATTGATGGGAAAGTGTAAGGCGAATATCACAACATCATAAGTATATTGAATTCTTAGATCCTACAGTAATAAGGGATCGACAGATCGACGGAGATGGGGGTATGTTACTCTACTTTTCATGTAATTTTGAAGGAAATGCGGGTGATTTCGTGAGCACTTGTGTAAGGGAAGCTAGGTGAGTGTTGGCACGATTTAACTTAGAATTAGGTAGTAGGGGAGCTTCTCGTCGGAGGCAACCAGTTGATGGAAGCTGATGAAGAACCAACATTGCACGTTTTGAAGGCACCATCGTTACGAAAAGGTTCTTATCACATACCGGGCGCTGCACGAGGAATGATATCTACCTTCCTAAATATAGGTAAGTCTAGCAAGAAGGTGCGACCCTAGTTACAGACAAAACGTCAAAGCGCATGCGTGGTTGTAAGCATAACGTCAAGGTCGATGACAAGAATGTCAAAGATATTACCAGATGTCGGCATTGCAGTAGAATTGCGAATAAAATGATTTACGACGGTGAATGAAGTTTCGGCGACTAAAGAGTGCAAGTTGAATCCGTGGAAATATGGAAGAGGTACCAAAGTGAAGAGACCCTTATATGGACATTCTTTTAATTAGACATTTCATTGGTAAATCAAGAAAATAGCAAGTAACTTATATAGTAATGACGACCAAATATTTGATTTTCAAAACATAAAAAAAAGATTTTGGAAAAGATTTCCTTAATCAACTTTCAGAAGATTTTGCATGAAATAAGTTTTACAATTTGGTTGTCGAATTACTATTTATGTTCTTGTTATTACAAACAAAAAATGACCTAAAAAGAAGAATAGAATTAGATTCAGTATTGTTAATTCAAAGGGCCAAGTAGACCCACCAGCAGGGAAAAGGTTTAAAGTTTACTGCAAAAAATGAAGTAAACGTTGTTTAATAAAATCAATAATTGAATCAATATATTAAAATATTATTTAACCAATTTATGAAATTATTAAAAATTTGACAAAATTCGTGATTAGAGCGGTTAGAGGATGATTGAAGGAGATGGCAGAATCTTCTGGATGGTGGAAGAGGAACCATATCTTATCGATGAAATTGAGGCGTTGCGTGATTGATGGTTATTTTATGCAGATAAATGGAATCCAAAAAAGTGGTTATAAATTTCGCAAGGACGCAATTTTGGTCAAATCATTACAATATTGGACATGGAGGCATTTCCAGACGACATTCCGAAGTTATAACGTGACCAAAACGGTGAATCTCTAATTCGAATGGTTTCTGAAAGCATACGTAAGTGAAACGTGGAAGGTGATCAACATCGACCTTCTTTCTTCTGATCCGGTAGTATATGTTTTCCTGATTTTTGAATACGTATGAGCTTCTTTTGTGGATAAATCATATGAGGCAAAAACAAAATTTATGTATTTCGTCTGAATTATTTCTCTTCTCAAATTCTTGATTCCTGATTGAGACAACAATGTTGTGATATGACGCTTTGTCGAAATGACGAAGAGTCGGGTGGGACGCCACCTAATCATGTGCTGCATGCCATATAGTATGAAAGACTGGCCATCTTGAGTACGAATATGGTTGTCTCATTATTCACTCATTTTTCTTCCTTTAATTTTCTGATTTACAAATTCTTTCAATCGGATGTTGCATTATTATTCCTTATTCCGTTTTTCAATCAAAATCATGTTCACAAACTCTCCTTGTGCACAAAGTCTGATCACTAACGAGTTCATAAGAAATGAAATAGTGTGATACATGGAACCATACAACGAACATAAATACGACTGCAAATCGACAAATGGTGGACATTTGCAAGCGAGGAAAAATGGATACACTGACAAATGTGGACATGGCGAAGATATCAAGTCAGACAGTTGTTTATGCTACGAGAATCTCATCGGTATGGTAGATTGGGTTAACATAATGCACTTCAAACCAGAGGGTTTCGACGCGAAATGAATGGTTAGCGAATCGTACATTAATTACGAAATAAGGAAGTAAAGTTGTGTGCTTCAAACGGAGCAAATGAGTATCGGGAAGACGATCAAAGATCAAGGAAATTATGAACAATGACTCAGACATGTAATTACGACGTGAAACATCCTTTCGTCGTTGGAAGATACTTGTCGTGAAGATTTAAGATGGGAGCAATCTTAAATGTAATCAAACTTCGAACGTGTTCTTCAAGAAATTGTGAAGTTTTCTAATTTGCGTAAATAAGTGATTGTGAATTCAATGCTCATACCCGGGTTAGTGATGAAAGTTCGATGCGAAGCTATAAGTGGAGATGAAGCAATGGTGACTCGATTGTGAAATTTTTCAACAAATAATGATCTAATGATTGAGTTTCTACGAGATTGTGATGGTAATAATGAAGACCATCCGCAATTATTAAAAGATAAACCGATTAATAATGGTCAGAAATAAATTAAAAGAATCATGAAATCAAACCTTAAGTTCATTAATAACAATTCGTAATATTCTGAATGGATTAAGAAGGGTATGGTTATATTAATCATTGTTGGTATAAGACCCAATTTCCCAATTAAAAAGATATTTGTTATGCCGATCAAAGCGATATAACCTGAATTGTGTTAACTGGATGGATGTGACTGATGAAAGTGGGTGGACATGATTATGGATGATTTGGTTGATTGATGGTGTCGGCGTGAGTCCGACTGGTAGTCAATGATATAGGGAAAGTGTTGCCCAAATTTTCAGAAATTACCCTATGGTTAAGGATAAAGAAGTATATTATCATTCTCGTTAGTATTTCAAATAGTTGCGATCTCGGTTCTTGAGAAAGTTGTTATGACCAAACTGACTTTATATAATTGGTCTTTGATTCCAGTTAGCTAGTCAACATTTGGTTTAAGTGATCAGCTAAAGGAGTTAATTGATCAACTTTACCAACTAATGGTTAGTTAAATGGAGATCGATTCCAATTAGATTGAGTTAAGCTCTAACATGATTTTCAGATCCGAAATCAAAGCAATTAGAAATTTTGAGGAAGTAATGACATTAGTAAAAGTGGAAAGTTTAGTAGAATTAGCGAGATGCTACTACAAACATGTGTGAGATTTTATTTAGATGAATAAGCCTTTGCGATAAACAAGGAGAGCGTTTTCAAGAACAGGAGATGTAAGACCAAACAAAGAGATTTTATCATTTGTAATGACGTTCCAGGAAGGACTTGGATGTGTACCCATATCGAATGACGAATTAATGAAAAATTTGAATGTACACTTCTTTTGAACGGCGATTGAATAGAAGTTGTTGTAGAATGATGGAAAGCTCGCAAATTCAAGCATCCAATGAAAGACGGAAATTGATGAAGTCCACATGTGAACTCAGGAAAAAGAGATGATGGTCAATGAAGAGAAGTCAAACGCACAATCTGTGATACGTCAAGCAAAGCTAAGGAAATAACTACCAAGGAAATTCGACAATTTTGTTAGTAAGAATTTAAATAGTATAAATAAAAGCCTTCATCCCAGTGCGAACCCCAGGAATGACTTATCCAATAGTAAATAAATTAATATTACTAAGAAAAAGAAATTTGTTATAAGAGATAATGAATGATGAGAATGAAGAACTAATGAAGAAAAGAAGTGAAATCAAAAGAATGATAAAGAAATTTAAAAAAATAAATAATAAGATATGCAAGTTGTGAACGTCGGTTGTGCCAGAACTGATTGGAGAATGAAGGGAAATGCCGATAATTGAAGATAGGAATTTCATTCAAGGAATGCGTGTAAACAGGAATGATTAAACCAAGGTATTGATGGTGACTGCTGAAGAAGAACATTGCAATGAATATCATGTCGGAATTCTTTCAAATTAAAGTGAAGTCCCGGAGGTTCGAACGAATGATTTACCAAGGGTACCTAAGGGAATGAGGTAAGAATTTCTCGCCGGTTATTGCCCAGAGTCAAGCTAATGTCAAAAGCATGGGTCGTATAACTCAATAGGAATGAAATAATAAGTGAAGGAAAACTTCAAAAATGTGGAATGAAAGAATAATGAAATAAAGAGTATTTTGCGACGTGCATAAAAGCGGTCATGGAAAAGAGAATGGAGATATGAGGTTACACGTCGATTATCAGAAATTGTAAGTTTGAAGATTAAGTAAACACAGTGTACCAGGAGTATTGGGATAGTGTGATTGTATTTATTGATAACATCCTCGCTAATTCAAGGACTAAGGAAGACCAAGTGGAACGCCTGAAGATATGCTTGCGAAGAATTGAGAAATAGCAGCTGGATTCTCAGCTTCAAAGATATGAATTCTAGTTATAATTGATTATGAGCTCCAGTGTGTGGGTAAAGATCAAACAGGAAAGGTCCATTTAAGAATAGATGTTTCAAATAGAAATAAAAGAGTGAATACCATTAAGTTGTTGAGAAATGGTTAAAAGAATTAGAAAAGTTAGAAATTGACGAACAGGTTTTGATCCGTCTTCTGGGTTATGCTGATACTTACTTTGTTGTTATATATCAAAGGTGGTATTAATACAGATGATTGATGTTGACCTCAGGATGGGACGTTGTGAGCATCAAAGTTTGTATTGATATTTAATTTGATAGGACAACAAAATGAGTATTAGTACCAAGAGACCGGATTTTTAATAAAGTTCTAATTCATTCCGTTCCCAGTTAATGTACTTTCTTTCAGATAGTAAGGGATTCTCGCTTGATGAAGCTACTTGATAGTGATTGAAAAGAAATAGAAGTATGCTACCAAATGGTGAGTAGATGCAATTGCCGAGATTTTTTTTTTTAGCTTTTGAATAGATGTAGAACATTTCGAAGCATCAGACGTCATGAACTCAGGACATCGGGTGCAGACGAATAGGAAATGCAAGAGACCGATTAAAGATTCTTGAATACGATTAGAAACGATTATAGGTCAATTTAACCGAACAGAAGGAGACATGATAAGTAGAGAAGAACAGTCAGTGAAAATAAAAATTTCATGAACAAGAACTATTAGAATTGGAAAGAAAAGAAGGGTTGTGTAAATTAAGTTAGTCCTTTGAAATAATGAGATAGATAGAACGATTGTGAATGGGTTGGTCTTGTTGGCACAGGTGTAACAAGTCCATAAGGCATTTATGTGTATATGACTATGAAGAGTAATTTAGCTCCAAACATTTGAAATAAACGATTGAGTTAGGGGTTGCATGAGCAACTGATAAATTTGATGACGGCAGGAGACCGTTGAAACGAGATTAAAGTAGTGAGTCCTGAGAAATTTTAAGTAGATACTCGAAATGTATCAGTGTCTGTTCGTTAGCATGATTCTGAGGACAGAATCCTTTTAAGGGGGGAAGAATGTAACGCCTGGGAAATATTATGTAATTATTTTTATCAATAAATAATTAGTATGTGAGTTTTGTGTGAATTTTGGTGAATTATTTGATGATGGATAATAATATTTGAATGTTTATTTCTGATAAAATTTAGATATTCTAATTTCCAATTATCCAGAATTAAATCTAGATAATTTTGGTATTTTTCTGGTAATTTTTGGATTACCATATGATTTTATAAGGATTTATAGAATTTATAATGATTATTTTACATAATTATAAAATTAATTTTTAGAATCAGAAATCGTCCCACTTCAATTGTTTTTGCGTTTTTACAACCCGAAATTCTTCCGAAAACTCCTTCCTAACCTAATCTGATAATTCTGAACACTTTTCACGTTTTGACTTTTTCGATCCGGGGTACGGTTTGACCTATACGAGTCCCGGTGTGAAATTTTCGATACGCAAATCATTTTATGTATCGATAAGAATCCATATTCTCAAAAGGCGAGACATTATCACCTTAATTTTGTATAAAGTATTTTATAGGAAGCTCTGTTTTGATAATTATCTAATTCTGGTATTAAAATCGTATCGTCTTTTCAGTTACTTAGCGGCTAAGCAACCTATTTTCGGATCCAATATGTAAATGTAATTATCGAATTATTAAATAAATAAAATGTGTGATGGTTCTGTCAGCTATGTGTTGCTGTATTATCAATTGTCTGTGAATCGTTGGACGCGAGGATTAATTTCATAATTAATTATCGAGCTATATGCATTTAATTCATTTTAAAGTGATTTTATTGAATATTTATTCTTAAAAATGCTAAAATTATCTCTAAAATTATTTTTATTGTTTTATAATGTTATTTATTATTTTTAGGGGTTTAGAAAAATTTGGAAATCAATATTTTATTAATTATTTATCTTTAAATAATTTTCTGATTTTCTTAATTGTAAAATCAGTATTTAATTCTAGAATGTTTCAAAAAATCCTGAAAATTTTATTTTTATCAACTTTTAAATATTTCAAGAATTTTAAAATTATTTTAAAAATTTTCGGCTTTTATTTACCCGGCCGTTTGCTCGTTAATTTGTAAATGCGGGCCGGTCGTGCAATCCAGAAATGATTTAGAATGTCAAAGAGTAAATGTATGATATTAGCTTTAAACATTTTAAATTTTTTTGAGATTATTAGGAATTATTTGGAGATTTTGTTATCCGTAAATGTGTCGAGAATCGCGAATTTAAGTTCAGGGGAAAATAAATCAATACGACCCTAAATTGGATAAACACGGTTGTGTTTATCCTTTCTCCCCTAAAACTCATGTCCCTGTCTCTCTCGAAGCTATCTGCTCTCTCTCGACAGTCTCACCAATTTCTCATCTTCCTTCTTCTTCTTATATCTTCTTTTAATTGCTCCTGGCTGTGCCCCTGTTGCGTTGCTGTGACTTCGTTCTTGGTGATTGTAGTATCTCTGTTTTCTTTCCCTGTTTTCGATCATGTCCGCCACTCTTTTGCTTTTCTGTCACCGCCGTTTCTTTATTCCGGAGAAACGCCACCGCCTTCTGCCTGTTTGTTCGATATATATATACATATATATATATAAGTGTGTGGGTATGTTATGCTATGATATGTGGGTTGTGTGCTGCACCCGTGCTCGTTGCCGCCTGCTTCCGGTTGCGGCTGGTTGTGGGTCATGTTGCAGCGCGTATGCGCGTGTATCTGTTTGGTTGCAGTCTTGTTGCCTGTCACAATGTTGTTACGATTAATTAAATTTTATTATTTATTTTTTGCAGGAATACGAATTGATTAAAGTTTCGTGAAATGAATTTATTCGTGCGGAAATAAGTAAATTAGTCGGTGGGACTTTGCGTTGGAAACCCGAAAATTTATCGGGTACCCACAAAATCTTACCACCTTCGGCGATGAGCCTCGGCGAGCCGACGGTGGGCGATGATGATTTTTATTTGAGTCCTACATTTATTATTTAGATAAAATTAGTTCGGTAAAAATATATGTGTGGAACGAAAAATAAAAACAAAAACGTAAAAGTACGAATGATAATAATAAGTAATGGAAATTGTAATGGTGTTTAGGATTGCAAATTGGATTGGATATTGTTGCTGTTGGTTGTGAATTTGACGTCGAAATGATTCGACGGGTAGGCCGATAAATAGAGGAAACGCTGCCCGATTTTCGGAAAAATTAATTCTGAAAATATGGAAACGTAACCTGTAATTATCGAAAACGTCGAACAAGGATATAATTGAACTTTGTGAAACCTATTTACGTGACGTGACGAGATATTTTGTGAATAATCGATTACCCTATTTTTCAAAATGATAAATATACGTATTTTCCGAAATTAAATACCGAACTGATTTTCGAAGATGTGAACCATAATTGCTATGTGTATTTCGATAATACATATAAATATGAATGCGGTTATGAAATCGTATGGGTATAATAGGATATTGATTTGATGTTAATCTTAAGCGATTATCTGAATTAGGGTATTTCAACCCTGTAGGTTTTAGACGGAAGACCGAGACGTGACATCAGACTAGGAACGATCTAGTGATTAAACTTCGAGATCAACGAAGTTCTAACTAAAGGGTCTGAATGTTGGGATCGTATCAAGAATAGGATAGTAGTTTGACAATAAAGCCGAACGATTAAAGTCGAACCAAAGTCAATAGCGGTTAAAGCTTATTGAGGCAAGTATTCTGGAGTTTCCTTTTTAAATACTGCAAGTATTCTTGAATTTTCTTTTAAATACTGCAAATATTATTCGCTCCTATTCTAAGTTCAGAATAGTTAACTGTTTTACATTTCGCTGCAATTATTATGCACGTTCCTTTCATTATTGTCCTTATAATCCGATTGCTCTCGTGAGCAAAAACCCATTCTTTCGGGTTATTTGCGAACCCTGAATTGGGATGTTTTGAATTCAAAATGGTTTGACATCAAAACACTCTACGGGCTGGATAGTGATATTTTGGGGATTGAGTTTTACTTAATCCTGAGGACCGGGATGACTGGTGCCTCGAGATGGGCCGTAGTGCCTGGGGACCCGACTAGATCTATATATTGAGATATAGATCTGCATTATATTCTGACTGATCAGTAGAATATAGATGCGAACTAGTGTCCAGTCTAATTTGTTGTTGATCGCCATTAATGGCATTCCTTCTTGAAATAAAATCTGATTATGGATTAAAGTTATTCTTTCTTAGCACTCAGTTTCGGGAAATTATAATGTTTCTAAATAAATTCGAGGTTCAGATTGTTGCTGCAGCATTAGTTGCTCAGTGATAATTAGAATCTTGAATGAATTGAGATCTTCTTAATTATTCAACCTGTCCTTATCAGGCTGGTTTAGCAGGCTAAGTCTATGGAAACTTAGTCGATAATGATGGATACTGAATTTTATGAATAGTTATTGCATTCGTTGCTCAAGTATTAAGTGTTACCAGAAACTATTTTGAAAACACGTGATCTCTGAAGCTCTTACAAAATGTCAGTATTTCCTATGTGCATTATAGCAATGCAAATCAAATTGATTTTAAGATAATGAAGTATATCCTTTAAATGATTTCGTGTTTCGCTCTTCAAAATATTTCAGAGATTTTGTCTGGAAGTTTTCTTTGATATTAATGTTTGAAACTCAAAATATATACTTGCTGGGCATTTTTGGCTCACTCTTGCTTTGTAAATTATTATTTCTGCCAGAAACAGATAAGGATAAAAAGTGAATAGCTTTGATAGACAACAGAAGTTAGAGAAATTTCCGCTGCGAGAGGTTGAAGGTGTTAGAAGAATGTGACAAGAGCATTAGTTCAAAGGTATCTATACTTGTATTTTAGTTATTGTGAGTTGTAAAGGGTTAGATTCTCGTTTCATACCATAACCTGTAAAAGATCCAGACTCAAGGGGTTATTTATTTATTTATTTACTTCATGTAATAATGGTTTAGTAACACCAAATCTTGACCCCGGATTTGGGGCGTTACAAATAACCCCTAAATCAAAAAGTCCCAAATTTCAATTGAAAACATTCATACAGGTTATAAACCCTAATTTTAAAATTCGAGAATTAAACCCACTTTTGAGCATGTTATTGAACTCCAAATCAGACGTATGACATATGAAAATCATCAGGAAAACAAGCTCTACAACATGCAAGCATCAAATCATACAAACAATCATCCGAACAAAAATTCATATTTTTAATAAAATTAATTCGAAAATAAATAATTTTTCAAAAAATAAACCTTGATTTCTGCAGTGATTTGGAACACAGAATCTGATAGAACACCTCAAGACCTTCGTTTTGAGTACTCGAGCTTTTCAAACGGACTCTGGTAACACCTCCGATTGTTGGTTTGATTCTCAGAAAGGTTTATGAATATATGAATTTTCTCTGGAAATTTATATAATTACTGACTGTAAATGATTTTTGATACGAAATAAAATACGGTAAAAGCTATTTATAATTACGAAAAATTAGTATCCCGTTGGATCATTCCGGATACAAAACGGTACGTTTATTTATGAAAACTGATCCAAACGGTATCGGTTTTCGGGATAATTATCCAAATCAGTACAATTTGTACTGCGGTCTTGGTCTCAGCGCCTGGTTACACGTACTACGAGGTGATAATTGGGATAGTTTAATAAAAAGCTCCCGTTTATCGAAAATACGGGTTTTATTGATTTGCCGAAACGAATATTGTATCGAAAATATTACGCCGGGACCCCCGCAGGACAAACCGTATGCCGGATCGAAAAAGTCGAAACATGGAATATGCTCGGAATATTACAATTGGGTTAGGAAGGAGTTCTGGAAAGAGTTTCGGGTTCCAAAAACGTAACAATGGATGACGTCGGTTGGTTCCCGTTTTTATAAAATAGATTTTAAATACTCGGAAAAAGATTTTATAAATTTCATATGATTCTTATAAATTCATAAATCAACATAAAAATAATTAGGAAGATATGACAATTATCTATATTTTATTTTGGACATATAAAAATTAAAATACTCAATTAATAATATTTTTAAACATCCAAACACATTTAACACTTAACAATTGATTCACAGAATAGATACTGAACACATATAATAATTATTTATTAGCAAATATAATTACACGATATATCCCGGATATTACATCCTTCCCCCCTTAAAAGGATTCTGTCCTCAGAATCTCCTAAGAAAACAAATGAGGGTACTCCTAGGTTGACTCTTCAACCTTTGGGTTTCTCCATAACACTCTTACTAGCTTTACTACTTTATTTCTCAATACCTTCTCTCTTTCCTTTAAAATCTCTATCGGACTCTCTACATATGACAAATCTGTCGGAAGCTCTATTGGCTCGTATTCTATTACATGCCCGGAGTCTGGATTATACTTCTTAAGCATCGATACGTGAAAAACATTATGAATGTGCTCCATGTGCGGAGGTAACGCCAATTCGTAAGCTACTTTGGCAACGCGCTTTAGAATCTCAAAAGGTCTGATATATCTTGGGCTCAGCTTTCCTTTCTTTCCAAACCTCGTTAGTCCCTTCCACGGTGATACTTTCAGTAATACCAAGCTTCCTTCTTCGAATTCCATGTCTTTCCTTGAATGGTCTGCATATTTCCTTTGACAGTCCTGTGCGGCTATCAATCTCTTTTGGATAATTTCAACCACTTCTTTTGTTTGTTGTACTAGTTCAGGTCCAAATATTTTGCGTTCTCCTACTTTGTCCCAATGCACTGGAGATCTGCATTTGCGTCCATGAAAGGGCTTCATAGGGTGGCATCCCAATAATGGCATGATAACTGTTGTTATAAGCAAATTCTATCAGAGGTAAATGCTCGTCCCAACTTCCTTTGAAATCAATAGCACAAACACGTAACATGTCCTCAATCGTCTGGATCATTTTTTCACTTTGGTCGTCCGTCTGTGGGCGGTAAGCTGTACTCATATTCAGTCTTGTTCCCAAATATTCTTGAAAACTCTTCCAAAATCTTGAATTAAATCTTGGATCTCGATCATATACGATAGACACAGGAACTCCATGACGAACTACAATTTCCTTCAGGTACATATGGACCAACTTGTCGAGTGAAAATCTTTCATTTATAGGCAGAAAATGAGCTGACTTGGTAAGTCTATCCACTATAACCCAAATGGCATCATGATTAGCCCTTGTCCTTGGTAATCCAACTATGAAATCCATGGAAATATGTTCCCACTTCCACTCTGGAATCTCCAATGGCTGTAGCAATCCACTTGGTCTTTGATGTTCGGCTTTAACTCTTTGACATGTATAACATCTGCTAACCCATTCCGTAATTTCCCTCTTCATATCCGGCCACCAATAATTTTCCTTTAAATCTCTGTACATTTTGGTACTGCCTGGATGGATTGAATATCTTGAATTATGTGCTTCCTGTAAAATTTCATTCTTCAGCTCCGTCACCGGTGGAATCCAAATTCTTGAAGAAAACCTAAGAATACCTTGATCATCCTTCTGCGTACACAATTCCTCACCTACCAAACGATTTATATCTTGATCCATTACATCTTCCTGACACTTCTTTATTTTCTCTAGCAACTCCGGCTGAAAAGTCATACTGTACACTTTTGCTTCATTAGGCCTGCAAACTTTAATCTCCAATTCTAGTTTCTGAAATTCCTTATATATCTCTTCGGGTACTGATAACACATTTAACTTTTCCTTCCGACTCAACGCATTTGCTACAACGTTCGCTTTACCGGGATGATAATTAATCGAGCAGTCGTAATCCTTGATTAATTCTAACCATCTCCTTTGCCTCATATTAAGCTCCTTCTGTGTGAATATGTACTTTAAGCTTTTGTGATCCATGTAAATCTCGCACTTTTCTCCATACAGATAATGTCTCCAAATTTTCAAAGCAAAAACTATGGCTGCTAGCTCCAAATCATGAGTAGGATATTTCTGTTCGTGTGGTTTCAATTTCCTTGACGCATACGCAATCACCTTATCGTGCTGCATTAGAACACATCCTACTCCTTTATGAGAAGCATCGCTATAAATTACGAAATTCCCTTGATCATCTGGAAGTGACAAAACAGGTGCTGTGATTAATCGTTGCTTCAATTTCTAAAAACTTTCTTCGCACTTATCGTTCCATATAAACTTTTCATTCTTCCGTGTAAGCTTTGTCAATGGTATTGCAATCCTTGAAAAATTTTGAACGAATCGACGATAATATCCCACTAATCCCAAGAACTTCTTACCTCGGTGGGTGTTCTCGGCCTTTCCCAATTTATAATTGCCTCAATCTTTACTGGGTCCACTTTCATCCCTTCATTACTGACTATGTGTCCTAAGAACTGAACTTCCTGTAGCCAAAACTCACACTTCGAGAATTTAGCATACAACTTCTTTTTCCTTAGAATTTCCAAAGCTGTTTTCAAATGTTCCGCATGATCCCCTTCCGCCTTTGAATAGATCAAAATATCGTCTATAAACATAATAACGAACTTGTCCAAATATTCCTTGAAAATTCTGTTCATCAGGTCCATAAATGCTGTCGGGGCATTGGTCAATCCAAAAGACATTACTAAAAATTCGTAATGTCCATACCTTGTTCTGAAAGCTGTCTTCGGTATATCTTCTGGCTTAATCTTCAGTTGATGATATCTCGATCTTAAGTCAATTTTGGAGAAAAACTTGGCTCCCCTCAATTGATCAAATAGATCGTCAATTCTAGGTATAGGATACTTGTTTTTGATTGTAAGCTTGTTGAGCTCCCTATAGTCGATGCACAGTCTCATGCTTCCATCTTTCTTCTTGACAAATAATACCGGGGCTCCCCACGGGGACACACTGGGTCTGATTACTCCTTTCTCTAACAGCTCTTGCAATTGCTTCGCTAGCTCTTTCATCTGAACGGGCGTCATTCTATACGGGGCCTTGGATACCGGTTCTGTTCCAGGTGCTAAGTCAATTGCAAACTCAATTTCTCTATCTGGAGGAAGTCCTGGTAATTC
Source organism: Apium graveolens (assembly GCF_009905375.1). Classification (NCBI taxonomy): domain Eukaryota; kingdom Viridiplantae; phylum Streptophyta; class Magnoliopsida; order Apiales; family Apiaceae; genus Apium; species Apium graveolens. The sequence goes on from NC_133649.1 coordinate 194,550,181, forward strand.
GTCGGGAAACACGTCTGGAAATTCATTCACTATTGGAATATCTTCAAAATTCGCTGGCTCCTGACTCCTATCAATCACATATGCCACGAAATGCTCGCATCCTTGTCATAGTAACTTCTTGGCTTGAATCATCGTTAAGAACTTCTTTACTTGTTTCTGGCCCTTAAACGTTACTATTCTTTCGTCTGGCATTTTCACCATTACCTTCTTATTTCGACAATCTATCTGGGCATCGTGCTTAGATAACCAATCCATTCCTAAGATCACGTCAAATTCTCCTAACTTAAATGGTATCAAATCTACACAAAACTTACTACCATAAATCTCAATCTCACAATTCCCATAAACTTGATTAACAGATACTCGTTCTTGATTTGCCAATTCCACAGTCATTATTTCATTTAAATACTCAACTGGACAATTTAACTTACTAACAAAATCTTGTGAAACAAACGATCAAGTTGCTCCCGAATCTATTAACACTTTAGCACATAAAGAATTCACATTAAGCGTACCTGCCACGACATCCGTATCCTGGATAGCATCCTTCACAGACATGTTAAAAACTCTAGCCCTTGGAGTCTCATTCACTGCTGGGGTAGATCCCATAATCCTCAATGCATTACTGACTGGGGCTGGTGTCTTGCAATCCCTGGCTATATGTCCTGGTTTCCCATATTTAAAGCACGTAAATCCAATGGCTGGAACCTTCACTGCTGGATTCCGGATAAGCTGATCCTTATTTGTTGGCTCTCTTGCTGGCTGATTTCGGCACTCCCTTGAATAGTGCCCTTTCTGATTGCACTTGAAACAAACTACATTCAACTTATTACAAACTCCCCCATGCTTCTTCCCACATACTTGACAATCTGGAAAAGTTAATCTCAACTGATTTGGCTGATTCGCATTAACTGGACGGTTGCCCTGGCTTCCGTCGCTTGCATTTTGTCTCCTGAAATTAAAATTCCTCCCTGGCTGAAACTTTCCCTTCTTAAAATTTGGAAACTTCCCTGGTTGTGACTGACCTTCATTCCCTTCAAATTTCCTTTTCTTGCTTTCTTTCTCCTTCTGTGACATCTCACTCTCTATCTCTGCGATCATAGCCTTCTGTACAACTCCTGCATAGGTATCCAATTCAAAATTGGCTACTTTCCCTCTGATCCATGGTTTCAAACCTTGCTGGAATCTTTTAGCCTTCTTCCTGCCAGTATCCAAATACGACGGCACATACCTTGATAATTCCTCAAACTTACTCTCATAATCTGTCACCGACATGTTTTCTTGCTTTAGTTCTAAAAACTTCAGCTCCATCTGGTCTTGGACAAACTGAGGAAAATACTTTTCTAAAAACAACTCCTGTAAACCTCTCCCAAGTAATAACATCTGTTCCTTCCAACGTCTTCACCATCTCCCACCAATAGGTGGCCTCATTCTTTAAATATTAACTTGCAAACTCAACCTTCTGTTCGTCCTTTACTTTTACTAAGGCAAATGTCTTCTCTATCTCCTTTAACCAAACATTTGCTTCAATCGGTTCTAAGGAACCCTTGAATTCTGGTGGGTTTACTGCCTGAAAAGTTTTGAAAGTTACCTGGGGATTGGTCTGTCTTTGTTGTTGTTGTGCCAAGATTTGGAGAATCTGGGCTATTGCTGGGTCTATAGGTCCTGGGTTTGCATTCTGGTTTGTATCATCTTGGTTGTTATTATTGTTGTTGTTGGTTTCTTCATTCTGGGTGTTGGTGCGGGTATTTCTTCTGGGAGGCATTTTTCTGTGAAGAATCAAACAACTTATTTAGCTTTTAAATCAAATTCTTTACATAAAAGAAAAGTTTTGTAAAACAGAAATATCTCTTTTTGAAAACAGTTATAACTAAGGAAATTGCATGCTTCTTTACAGAATATAAACAGTTATGAAAAACAGGGTATATGGTATCACAGGGGTATAACTGGTGCAATAAATAAGGTAAAGTAAAACAGGTGCAGTAAAATGAATGACAATACTGGAAAGGAAAAGGTACAGATATATATAGATCAAAAGTTTTGGGTAGTACAAGCGTAAAGATGCTTCGAAAGTAAAAGCAAAAGGGTACAACAACCTACTCACTAGTCAGCATAGCTAGTCTGTAAATACAACCCAAAAGTCTACTGATAGATACTACACACTACTGTACATACTACACAAACATAAAAACACTGCTCAACATCTCTATCTCTGGATCTCTGACTCAACTCCAAGGAAACTCTGGTCCTGCCAGTCTCTCAAAGTCCTCCATCACCTCAGTAGCCCAGCCCATCAGTGCATCAGGGCCTCTGCCAGGTAGTGTAGCTCCATATAGCCTAGCCTCAAGAACCCTCCGTGTCACATAAATCTCCTCTCGAAGCTCCCTTACACCACGATCAACATCAATTGTCATAATGATATGTTGTAGCTCTCTGATCTAGGCCAACAAGGAATCACGCTCCAATAGAAGAGCCTCATACCGGTAGTAAGGAACTGGGGGTAATGTAGACTGGAATGGGGCACTCGCAACTGAATGCCCAGTGGAATCTGAATCAGCTGGTGGGGGTCATCTGATAGGTGGCCTCATGCCTGGGGGTGGAATAGCCTGCAATGGTACGGGCTGCAGCACATGTGGAGGTAGTATAGCCAACATTGGTGGAACAACAGGACGTGGATCCGAAGACGGTACTCCAACTGAAGGCTCTGAGTGATCAGCTGATACGGGGATAAAAGAGTCGGCCATCGTTGCTATCTGAAATCATATCGCAATATAAGAATCTCGAACCATGACGCGAATTACACTAATACCTGTTATACCATAGCACTCAACCTCTCGACGTTCTATCTTTCTATTCCTTACTCCTAATCCTAACCCTCTACCCATTCCTGTCAATCTAGGCTTGTGTCAGTGACTTATAACCTGTAGCTCTGATACCAAACATGTGGCGCCCTCCAAACCCGGGTCAGAAGTTTGGGGTCCACACACATACACACCTTATTAATGACCTGCTTATAACAATGGTAAAGATAATAATAATGACATGCAGTGATCCTACTTACCAACTACCACGGACCGCAACAGGTTAAAGTATGCACACAAGCCAACCACACTTACTTATATTACAAACCGTTCATATCCCAACTATCCAACTCAGAACTGAGTATTAAACATTATTACAAACTTTTACAAACTTAAATTATTCCAAAAGAAGCCTACTAGCTCAACTCGATCAACCTGATCCCCTAGCTCTCGCGCTGGACTGGGGATCCTCGGTACCAACCGGTTCCTTCTTAACTGGAAAAGAACATAAACAACATCGCATAAGTGAGCTAACTAGCTCAGCAAGTCACAATGACAAAACTGAGAATAATGATCATCAGGTAAATATGTTTATGATATCAAGTGAACAATGAATTATGATTTAGAATTGGATATTATATTTTCATTTTAAAAACCAAAGTTAGGCTGCTGATCAGTCACGCACTAACCCCGAGCAAAGCACACATCACTGCTCTAACTACTGGATCCAAGGCACACATTGGCCTAACTTGACCATTATATGGTCTGACCACGAATCTGGTCCACAATTTTATAAAACAATCCAATTATACCATAATAACAGAATAAGCAGTAATAAACAATAAACAGGATCATTAACAATATTGGACGTTCAATAATGAAAATGGTTTCAATCTGTATAAAGATCAATATGGCATTTCCAAAGCTTGGCTGTTAGGTAATGAAAGAATTGGATAACAAAGGAATCAACATTTTAGGGTTCCACGGATTTGGTCTTTTAAAGCATAAGATATAATGGTTTGAATATGTAAGCAATCTGGTTCAGTGTTTAATATTTAGTTTGTATATATTTATGGAGTAGTATCGTATATTTGAGGTTCGTATTTGGGTATATAACAATCAATGGTCTAGAAAGAATCAGGTTTATGGCTCAAGATTAATAACTGGAATCAAGGTTTAGGGTTCAGTGCTTCAAAGCACTTGCAATATAAAACAAGAATATCAATTACTACAATATCTCGAGAAAGTTCAGAACACTTGCCTGGTACAAGCTTACTACACTGTACTTGCTCTCAATCACCACTGTCTTACTCCTTGACTATCTGTTCCCCTTTCCTACGCCTTGCCTCTTCTGCTCACATATCATAAGCATCTATCAATATTTAACTCATACGTTTCTATTCGACACATACTTCTATCTACCTTTCGTTTCACCCAAATCCGATTAACGGATTGAAAGTTATGCAATAAACAAGTAAACATCGAATATATAGACCGACAGTTAACCAACAAGTCACATATAACACATAACACATCACATAATCAATGGTATATCATTTATAAAGAAGTCTCGGATCATAAATAGGCTTTCGGATATTTAAAATAATTTTTAAAACATTTTTCGGAATTAAAACAGATCGTTGAATCAATTTCGAAGTAGTAAACAGGGTTCGGTTGGCCAATTCTGGCTTCAAAACAATTTCATAATAATTATTGAGCCTTGAAAACAATTTAAAATAATATTTTTAAGCTCGAAACTATTTTTTGGAATGTTTAAATCATTTTTAAATAAATAAATCTAATTAAATAATTAATTAAAATCAATTAATAATTAATTAAATCAATTAATCAATTAATTTTCGAATTAATTGACTAATTAATCAATTAAAAATTAACTTAAATTAATTAACTAATTAATTCAGATTTATTTTTGAATTAAAAATAATTTTTGGAATTAAAATAATAATTTTTGGAATTTTCAGAAATTAAAATTGAATTTTTATAATAAAAATAAATAGGAAATATGATTTTTGAATAATTTTAAAACAGGAATCCTAAATTTGCAAACTCTGGAAACTTCAGGGACTGAACTGTTTCTTCCCCAAAAGTTCAGGTACCAAACTGCAATTTTACAACCCCCGTCGCCGGAAAATATAGGGGTGGCCGGAGAACACGATTCCGGCACCCTCACCTCACCACAAGCTCCAGATCACATCTACAGACAACCAGGAACTTATTCATGCAATGAAATCATTCAAATAACCCTAGACTTAGCCGAAAATTAGCCAAGAATATCGTCGGTTTCCGGCGAACTTCGGAAATTTTCATAACACAACTCCCTTCGATTCAGACATCCTCTGTTAACGAGCTATATACAAATCGATTGCAAATTTCATAAGGAACATAATCCACTATAAATCAATAGCTAATAACCCCTAAATCGAAAAGCCCCAAATTTCAATTGAAAACATTCATACGAGTTATAAACCCCTAATTTTAAAATTCGAGAATTAAACCCACTTTTGAGCATGTTATTGAACTCCAAATCAGACGTATGACATATGAAAATCATCAAGAAAACAAGCTCTACAACTTGCAAGCATCAAATCATACAAACAATCATCCGAACAAAAATTCATATTTTTAATAAAATTAATTCGAAAATAAATAATTTTTCAGAAAATAAACCTTGATTTCTGCAGTAATTTGGAACACAGAATCTGATAGAACACCTCAAGACCTTCGTTTTGAGTACTCGAGCTTTTCAAACGGACTCCGGTAACACCTCCGATTGTCGGTTTGATTCTCAGAAAGGTTTATGAATATATGATTTTTCTCTGGAAATTTATATACTTACTGATTGCAAATGATTTTTGATACGAAATAAAATACGGTAAAGGCTATTTATAATTACGGAAAATTAGTATCCCGTTGGATCATTCCGGATACAAAACGGTACGTTTATTTTTGAAAACTGATCCAAACGGTATCGGTTTTCGGGACAATTATCCAAATCAGTAGAATTTGTACTGCGGTCTTGGTCTCAGCGCCTGGTTACACGTATCAAAAGCTCCCGTTTATAGAAAATACGGGTTTTATTGATTTACCGAAACAAATATTGTATCGAAAATATTGCGCCGGGACCCGCTCAGGACAAACCGTACACCGGATCGAAAAGTCGAAACATGGAATATGCTCGAAATATTACAATTAGGTTAGGAAGGAGTTCTTGGAAGAGTTTCGGGTTCGAAAAACGTAACAACGGATGACGTCGGTTGGTTCCCGTTTTTATAAAATAGATTTTAAATACTCGGAAAAAGATTTTATAAATTTCATATGATTCTTATAAATTCATAAATCAACATAAAAATAATTAGGAAGATATGACAATTATCTATATTTTATTTTGGACATATAAAAATTAAAATACTCAATTAATAATATTTTTAAACATCCAAACACATTTAACACTTAACAATTAATTCACAGAATAGATACTGAACACATATAATAATTATTTATTAGCAAAAATAATTACACGATATATCCAGGATATTACAGATAGAATCAATTACAGCTTGATATTCTTGCTGAAATAGTTTCTCTTTGTCTATATCACTGATATTCATTGACTCATTAGCAATGGATTCCATCCTTATCTCTCATGTACCTGCTTTCTCTCATTTTCTCTCTCTTTTTGCATCAAGGGCTCCCCTTGGCTCACCACCCTCACACCCTCACCTTTACCTACTAAGTGCCTGTTTGGGGCACTCATTCTTGTGTCCATATTTGTGTTAAGCCCATTTCATTTTCAAGGTACCTGTTTGGCAATTTCATTTATAAATTACATATGATCATTTTGGAGGCTAAATGAGAATGTTAGGAAATCTAAACATTCTCATTCTCATTCTTCATTTTATGTACAATTCTTCTTTTTAAATTTTTTGATTAATTTATATTAACTTAAAACTCGTGCGATATATAAAATATTTATAATATTAGATGATTTTTCAAATTTAATCTGATGAAAATTTTAAAATATAAATTTCTTATTTAAAATTTTTAAATGATGATTAGTTATCTTTTGATTTTAATTTTATTTTAACTCATTTTTAATTATATAGTTTTGTTTTAACTTGATACCATTATACCGACCAAATAAAATCAATCTAATTATATTTAGTTTTGAATTTTTAGCACGATCAATACTGTAATTTTTTTTGGTCGAGATGAATAGTATATAATACATCCATTCTTTTTTAATATTCATATTCGAAAAAATATGTCCTTAAATAATTGTCACATTTTTATTTCAATGAACTTTTTATCAAATTTTTCCATGTCTACCCCTCTATTCCCAATTTTTGACTTTATAATTAATACACACATCTAATTAAATGTTTAATACAATAATATGTGATATACATGAAAAAAATTTATATGATTTATTTTTCTTAATATGTGTTTTTTCTGTAAATATGACAACTAAAACGGGACAAAGACATTATTATATAATTTTATCCCAAGGTTATTAAATATTTTATTTTTAATTTAAATTATTATTCATTCATGTAATTTGCAATCTATATTTTAATTTTGTTTCAAAAAAAAATTATAACTTATAAGTTATAATTTACCAAACACACGATCAACTCATAACTAACTTAAATGTAAAATTATCCAAAGGCCTAAATAACTTATAAGTTATAATGTTCATATCACTTATACGACACTTTCCAACTTTAAATCATAAGTTACATTTTATAAGAAACCCCAAACAGGCCCTAAGGTGGAACTCCCCTCACTCACTTTTTCCAGGATGGAAGAAATAGCCTGCATAATTTCTCTCTTTTCCTCTCCTTTTGCCTGAGAGCAAATCAGCCTCTCACTCTGTTCACTCCCTTCCCTCAATCCTAGGAGTGATTGTACAACTACTAACTCATCTACACTTGTAACAATTGTTGAGAAATCAGCTTGTGTAGTGAGTACCGACGGATGAGAAACATCCATCGGGGTAGTAGTTAGAATAGCCGACAGATGACTGTTGTTAGGCACATCTGTCGGGATACAATCACTGGCCGACAGATGAACAATATCCACCAGAATCGAATAAATGATAGAGTTTGGAGTTGAAACTATTGTGGACTCTGTGCAGATTGATGATAATTTAGGGACAGATGTCTCAACAGTTCCTGAAAGAATTGGCAAGTGAGCCAATAGATCATCTAAAAGATGATGCTCATTTGCACTGAATTTTGGCTTCTCCAACAAAGTTAAGGAAGGAGAATCGTGAATTGATGTGTAAATCATTTCCACATCCAGAGAATTGGTGGGAGAGTTTTGTGTATTTGGTGCTTCTATTGTTAAAGATTTTGGCTATGACTCCATATTTATTGGAGTCACATCAAACTGAATTTGAGAAGGTGCAGTGACTGAGTCTTTAGCTGCAGTTTACACTGTGTGTGATCCCTGTGCATCCCCAAGTTTTCTAGATTTCTTCTTTCTTATATAAGTTTGGGGTAAATCTATGTCCCTAACCCTTTTGGCCCGTGCTCCTGGTTGGGAGCTTGTTTCAATAGTAGCATCCTTTTGGGAGGATGAAATTAGAGATGTGCTAATTTCCTTATTAAGCACCACAATGTGTTGAAAAACTGTGGTGTGGCTAGGTTTGGGTACACTCACCTCTCCATCCTTATTCTTAGGGTTTCTTTTATGTTCACCCTCTCCCTCACCTATCTTACCACCCTTCACACTCCCTTCTTTGGTTTTGGTGGATTTTGAAACTGACATCTTTTGAGAGACACCAGAGTGTGGTTTCATTGATTTGGATTTAGAAGTTTTAGATTTGTGGCTTGGGTAGGAATTTGTTGGGTCATTGACACAGATATCATAGCCACACTCAATGACAAAGAAATTTGAGAGGTAGAGATAGTAGACACATAAGTATTTACCTCACTTACCTGAGGGCCATCCATGACAGGCAAACAAACAAGGGGCACTTCCTTGTGATGATCAGCCCTGTTTATATCTGCAATTACTCTTCTTTCTTGAACCCAACAATTCAGTTTGTTGGTTGGGTTCTCAATCACAATATCCTCACAAATGTGGTTAGCAATAATCATAAGGAATCTAGCATAAAAACATTCCTTGATCTCTTTTTAATCTCCCCTAACTTGTAGCCTAACTCAAACATGACAACATCACTAAAATTATGGTAATTATCAGTCTCTAGCATGTAGAGCATGTTAAGCATATCAGTGTTAACAGAATCAAAGTTACTTATTTTACCAGAAAACACTTTGGTAGCTACATCACATAGAAAACTCCATTCTTTTCTAAGACCTAGCCTTCTAATCTCACTTAACTTAGTTGTCGGAAGAGCATAGCCAATAGTATTGAGCAAGTTAACTAAATCAGCATCTGTGTGTGGTTTAGTAGTAGTGTTATCAGGAATTTTAAAGCATGCTTGAATAGTATCACTGTTAATGAAAAATTCCTTACATTTAATGGTGTGAGTTATTGTTCTGTCAGTTGCTTGATACACAGCAGTAGTCCACATCTCCTGCACAACTTCACAGTAGATTGTGGTTGATTCCAGCATGGCATAACTAACCTTGCATCCCTCATAAAATCCATCATTTTGTGATAATCCTCAGAGGCTGGAATGTCTTTGTTCACAAGAGCTACGAAATTGTTCTTCTCATAAATGAATCCTGACTGAGACATGATCTTGACTATTGGTGCCATTGTTAAAGCAAGGAAATTTACAGAGAGAAAGAGAGAGAATTTTTCTTTGAGGAAGAAGAGAGTAGTTAATTGCAATAGAGAAAGATAAAAGCTAAAATAAACTTGAAGTAAGGCTTTTATGTATTCTCAGATGAAATGTGATAAAAATTAAAGGCAAAAATTAAAGACCCAATGAGAATTGCTCAAAATAGCCGTTTAAAAAAAATAAAATAAACTGTCAAAATTCTTTCAATTATCCGTCGTGATATACTTACAGACTGTAAGTATATCTGATGGATAATGTTCAGAACTTTAACGGCTAAGATGTAGACAATTCGACGGATGAGAATAAAGAAATTATCCGTTGGGTATAAAATAATCTAGAAAAGTAATTAATTTTTACCAGGCTTTTCTATTTCGACGGATAATCAAACTCGATGGATAATGAACATCCGTCGAGATGTAAATTTTGACTTAGCCAAAATTTCATCTAAAATAGAAAAATTAATTAAGTTTCTGTCTGCATTACAACTTGCAAAATTATCATAAATGATTTAAGAATAGTTAAGCATACCTAACTGACTTACCATCCTAGTGAAGGTGGATTCATCAGGTGGCTTTGTAAAAATATCTGCAAGCTGCTTCTCACTTGGAACAAAATGAAGTTCCAGAGTACCATTCATCATACGTTCCCTAATGAAGTGGTACTTGATATCTATGTGCTTTGTCCTTGAATGCTGTACTGGATTTTTAGTGATGACAATTGCACTTGTGTTATCACAGAAGATAGGAATCTTGTCCACTTGTAGACCATAGTCCAATAATTGGTTTTTCATCCATAGAATCTGTGCACAACAACTACCAGCAGCAATATATTCAGCTTCAGCTATAGAAGTAGAAACTGAATTTTGCTTTTCACTGAACCAGGATACTAGCTTGTTTCCTAGAAATTAACAGGTTTTTGTAGTGCTTTTTATATCAATCTTGCACCCTGCATAGTCTGCATCTGAATAACCGTTTAGATCAAAACCAGAATCTCTAGGGTACCAAATGCAAAGTTTTGGTGTTCCCTTGAGATATCTAAAAATTCTCTTTATAGCTATTAAATGAGACTCTCTAAGATCGGCCTGAAATCTAGCACAAAGACAAGTAGCAACATTATATCTGGCCTACTACCTGTTAAGTACAGAAGTGAGCCAACCATGCCTCTATAGCTTGAAATATCCGCAGACTTTTCAGTAGTATTTAATTCAAGTTTAGTTGCAGTGGCCATGGGAGTTTTTGCAGATGTGCAATCCATTAGATCAAACTTCTTTAAAAGATCATAAATATATTTGGTTTGACTAATGAATATTCCATCACTAACTTTCTTAACTTGTAAACCAAGAAAGTATGTTAGTTCTCCCATCATGCTCATTTAATACCTACTTCGCATCAATTTGGCGAACTTTTTGCTAAGTTTTTCATCTGTAGAGCCAAATATAATATCATCTACATAAATTTGAACAAGAAAATTTTGATGGCTTCAAGTCTTGCAATAGGAGAAAAAGTTTTATCAAAATCTATTCCTTCTTGTTGACATTAGCCCTTAGCAACCAATCTAGCTTTGTTCCTGACAACTATGCCATTTTCGTCCATCTTGTTTCTGAATACCCACTTAGTGTCAATTGGATTCTTTCCTTTAAGCTTGGGTACCAGCTTCCATACCTTGTTCCTTTCAAATTGGTTTAGCTCCTCCTGCATAGCTAAAACCCAATCATGATCCAACAGAGTTTCTTCTACCTTCTTTGGTTATTCCTTTGAAAGAAAGCTGATATATAGACATTCTTCTTGAGTTACTTTTCTTGTTTGAACTCTAGAGGATGCATTACCAATTATGAGCTCAAAAGGGTGATCTCTAGTCCATTTTCTCTATTATGGTAGATTAGCTCTTGATGAAGAGGCCTCATCATTGTCTTGATGTGTGACTGAGTTTTGATTAGAAGAAACTCCCCCTAAGTTTGTGAATCTTTGATTTGAAGAAGAAGTTCTTTTTGTAAGTGATCTGTTTTGACTCTCAGCTTCTCTCATTATTCCGACGGATGATGCACTTTGTATCTCGACGGATGAGGCTCATTGTCTACCGATGGATGATGCATTATGCAACTCGACTGATGCTGAATTTTGTGCATCATTGGAGATAGTCTTTTCTGCATTATCCTTAGCCACTATTTCTTGATCACTATTATCATCACTGTCTTCACAAATCCTCTCCACATTGTCAAATTTGAGGCTCTCATGGAAATCTCTATCTTGCATTCCTTCAATCTTTTTATCATCAAACACAACATGTGCAAATTCCATAACAATGTTGGTTCTTAGATTGTAGACTCTATATGCTTTTCCAACAACATATCCAACAAAAATTCCTTCATCTACTTTGACATCAAACTTTCCATGTTGATCAGTTTGATTCCTCAAGATATAGCATTTACAACCAAAGACATGTAGAAAGTTTAATGTTGGCTTCCTATTCTTGAACAATTGGTAGGGTGTCATGCATTTTGCTTAATTGACCAAAGAATTATTCTGAGTGTAGCATGTAGTATTCACAGCTTTCAGCCCAAAAATATGTTGGTAACTTAGATTCTTCTAGCATTGTTCTTGCAGCTTCAATAAGAGATCTGTTTTTCCTTTCCACTACTTCAATTCGTTGTGGAGTTCTAGCTGCAGAAAACTAATGCAAAATCCCATTATCTTCATAAAATAGTCTCATCACAGAATTTTTGAACTCAGTTCTATTGTCACTCCTGATTCCTCTTACTTTGAATTCAGGATGATTGTTGACTTGCCTTATGTGATTGATGATGATTTCACTAGCTTTATCTTTGGATTTTAGAAAATATGTCCAAGAGAACTTTGAGAAATCATCTACAATTACTAGGAAATATATTTTCCTAGAGATGGAAAACAAAATTGACTGGTCCAAACAAATCCATATGTAAGAATTGCAAACGTTCTTCAATTGTTGAATCAAGCTTCTTTTTGAATGATGCTTTTATCTGCTTTCCTTTCTGGCAAGCATCACATAATCCATCATTTGTAAACTCCACTTGAGGAATACCTCTAACCAATTCTTTCTTGACTAGCTCATTCTTGGTATTGAAGTTTAGATGGGACAACTTCTTGGGCCATAGCCAACTTTCATCTTGATTTGTTTTACTGAGAAGACAAGTTACAGATTCTGCATTTATTGAGTTGAAGTCAGCTAGACACACATTGACTTTTCTCACTCCAGTGAGAAGCACTTTGTTGCTCTTCTTGCTAGTCACAACACAGGCTTCTACATTAAAAGTAACTGAGTTGCCCTTATCACAAAGCTGGATGATACTCAACAGATTATGCTTGAGTCCATCCACTAGGGAAACCTCTTCAATGATGACATAATCCTTAGAAATCAAGCCATATCCCACAATATAACCCTTGCTGTCATCTCCAAAAGTGATACTTGTGTCAGCTCTTTCCTTGAACCTAGTGAGCAGGGTAGAATCTCCAGTCATGTGCCTTGAGCACCCACTATCCGAATACCAAAGATTCTTTTTGTTTTCCTGCACACATCAAAATTAAATCAAATTGATTTTGGTACCCAAGTTTCCTTGGGTCCTGCCTTGTTAGCCTTTTTCTTTGGTTTCTTAGGTTTGATCTCATTTGACTTGGGTATATCAGATTCATCCTTTGTCATTTGAGTTGGACCTTTGAAACCATTCATTGAAGCAGAATTATCATGCACATTTTGATTAACATGAAAATGCATGCTTTGTGCAAACATGTTATTCCAGTAAGGCATGCTAAATGGCATTTGAGGCATACTAAATGCAGCATAATAAGGATTATATGCAAATGGCATGTTAGCATATTGTGCATTCAAATTTTGTACATACATAACATTAACAGGCATTGTAGGCATGCTGGGAAATGAAGGAGGTGCAGATATAGGAGTAGGCATATCAAGTTTGCAATTAACAGAAAAATGATTAACACTACCACACTTAACACAGATTTTTCTTGGAGCATATTTATCAGGTGTGTAATTGTTATGTTTGTTAATTCCTACCTTCCCATTTATGTTGTTTTTCCTTTTTGATTCTGCTTGAACCTCAATCTTATCTAATATGTCATTCAATTGCTTGATAGACAGATGACCAACATTAACTCTCTTTTCTTTCCTCACTTGACTTGATTCTCCGAGAACAAAGTTTTTAGAAACTGATCCATATTTATCATTCAACTTAGCTAGCTTAGCTTTGCTAACTGGCTTACTTACATTCGACGGATGTGGCTCATTTTCTTTCAACGGATAATCCTTTTGATTATTTGATGGATAATTTTTGTCATCCGTCGAATACACATATGTTGAAAGTCCTTTAACCAGATTGGAATCAAGCTTCTCCTTGTTCTTTTTCCAGGCTGCATCACAAAAAGACCCTATACCTTGAACTTTAGTATTTTGAGCATGGACATCTCTAGATGATTTCCATGCCTTAATTACTTCCTGTTCTCGTTCAAGTTGCTTTCTTAAAATCTCTTATTTCTTTAAAGATTTAGTTAATTTATCCTTGGCAGTTTTACATTCAATTCCCAATTTTTCAAACTCAATGAATTGAGACTCTAGCACATTATTCCTCTCACTTAAAAACAAATTGTTTTCTTTAATTTTAGCATTTTCCTTAGTGAGAGTCTTAAGAGTTAAACGCAAATGATACAACTCAGTAGACATGTCATTGATGGTATCATTGCACTCAGACTTAGTTAAATGTGCTAGGTTGGTGGTGATTACCTGATTTAGCCATTAGGGCTAGGTTGACATAGTTTGTTTCTTCATCTTCATCTAATCCATCTGCAGCCCAGTCATTTTCTTGTGTAATGAAAGCCCTTTCCTTTTGCTTGAGCAACTCAAAGTATTTTTGCTTGTAATCAACAGGCTCAAACTTCTTTTTACCAGAATCAGGCTTCCTGCATTCACTTGCAAAATGACCTGCAAAACCACACTTGAAATACTTAAATTTAGACTTATCAACCATGTTTCTGTTCGACTTAGCTGCTCCAAAATTCTTCTTGAATTTGAGCTTGGAAAATCTCCTGGATAGAAAAGCAAGATGCTCATCTATGTCATCTTAGCTCAACTATTCTTCATTCTCAGTTACCAGCCCTTTACCCTTGCTTTCACAAACCCTTGAGTTTGATACAGATTCCACAACTTCAACCTTCATCTCTTTTTCCTTTTCTTGCTCAACAACTAGTGCTGTCATGGGCTTCCATTCCTTTGATAGAGATCTAAGGAATTTAAGATTTGAGTCTTTTATTTGATAGACCTTTCCATGCAACTTGAGAGCATTCAATAGCTTTTGAAATCTACCAAAATATATCAGTGAGTGACTCACTTTCTTCACAATGAAAATGCTCATATTGCTAAATCAAGAGCTGCATTTTATTCCCTCTACTTGCTCAGTACCATCACAGATAATTTGAATTATATCCCAAACCTCTTTTGCTATTTTGCAGTTTATGATGTTGTCAAATATATCACCATCAACACCATTAAACAGTATATTCATGGCCTTTTTATCTTTCCTGACTTTTTCAATGTCTAGATCAGACCATTCATGTCTGGGCGTTGGAACTGATGGCTCATTTCCTTTAGCAGCTCTCATAGGAAGATGAGGACCTCTCTCAATGCAGTCCACATAGCCTTCATCTTGAGAAAGAAGATGTAGGTGCATCTTCACCTTCCAGTAGTGATAATTGTCTTTGTCCAGAAATGGATTTTTTACTCCAACATCTTTTCTGATCATCTTGTTGATTGTGGCGGTCTTTACACTCTTCGTATTTCAAGAGCTTGCTCTGATACCAATTGTTAATCCCAAACAATGCAACAAGAGTTACGGAAAGGGGATTGAATGTAATTCTGGCTCCTTTTTCTGATTTTAAGAATGTTCTTACTTAATATATAACTGTGTTTGATTTTAATAGAAGTGCGGATTGAGAATAAAGTATAAATCAAAACATAAAGCAGTAAAACACAAAGCTTTAAAACTTTCTGGTGGATTTGAACTTATCCACCAGAGATATATAGTTGAGAACTCTATGATGCTTGAATAGCACACAGCTGCTTACATGAGAACTTACAAAATTACAAAGATATTCTTAACAAATACAACCTTTTCTATCTCTCTAAAAATAATGCTTGCTTAGTTAATTTGTTCTACTTGCTACACTTGGTTTATATATCACCAAGTTACATGATAGTAAGACAAGAGAATAAGATAAACTGAATCTAGTCTAACTTCATGCTACTACATTACTCTATCCAGCATCTTTGAATATCTTCATAATTGCATGAAAATGGTAATACTTCTTTGTTCTTTAAATCCTGCAATTAGGCTGCCATATTCCATTTGTAAACACCCGACGCATGTGACTGTGTTGTCACTGTCAACTGCTATTTTGAATATTATCATCCGTCGGGAGTGTGTTTATCATCTGTCGGGAGCCTTGTTGATTATCTGTCGGGAGCCTTTGTAGATCATCCGTCAGGAGTCTTTCTGTCACTTGATTTTATTTCACTTATGCAGAATTACAAGACATCTTATATTTACAATTAGCCAACCTATTCTGCATATCAATCTAGTAGTCAACATGACTTAAAGAATCCTACAGTGTCTACTCAACTAGAACATTTGTTGTTTGCAGAAATGTGTTACAATACTTATTGTTATATAAGCTACACTCTCTATGGATGTCAAACTGTCATCCGTTGGGATTATAAAGTTCATTCGTCGGGACTATATTAGAACATCCGTCGAGAGCTACAATAACACTAAGTTAAATCTACTAAGGTGTTTTGTTCAACTTATCATCAAGTTCACAACATATTCCTAACAGTTATCTATAAGTCTAAAATAATACTTGTAGAGAGCTCTGTAAGTTATTACTTATAGAGAACTCTACAATGACTTGTCGATAAGTCATAATAAAGCTTATCGAGAAGTCACTCGAGAAGTCAGTAAATTGACTTATCGAGAACTCACTCGAGAAGTCTTAAAATGACTTGTCGATAAGTCAGTTAGACTTATCGAGAACTCAGTTCTCTATATACTTTTGATCAATTTGATTCTGCCTTGTGTTAATTTTACATACTAAGGATGTAAATTAAGAGCTAGACAGTTTTCTTAGAATTTGAAAAATTCCAAGCTGAATTTTCATTTTTGAAAAAAATAAATATGCAGAGATTTCTAAAATATTTATAATTCATATTTCAGTTAATTTCCAATTAAATCAAATTAATTTTGATTTACTAGAAATTAATATGTTGCAAAACATTAGCTGAGTTCTTGCCTTAGGATGAAGAATTAAGCATACCAATTTCACCTACAAGTCTAGTGAAAGTTGCTTCATCCAAAGGTTTAGTAAAAATGTCAGCTAGTTATTTTTCTGTAAGAACAAAAATGAGCTCAATGGTACTATTTATGGCATGTTCTTTAATAAAATGGTACCTTACATCAATGTGCTTTGTTCTAGAATGATTAACTCGACTAGCTACTATAGATATATCACTAGTAATGTCTCACATAATTGGAATTTTGTGTAACACTAGGCCATAATCTATTAGCCGATTTCTAATCCAAAGCACTTGAGCACAACAACTTCTAGCAGCTATGTATTCAACTTCAACTGTGGAAGTTGACACAGATTGTTGTTTCTTGCTATACCAGGATACAAGTCTTTGTCCAAAAAACTGACAGCTTCCACTAGTACTCTTTCTGTCAACCCTGCATCCAGCAAAATTTGTATTTGTGTATCCAACAGCTTCAATACTAGTTCCCTTAGAATACCATAATCCCAAGTTTGGAGTCCCCTTCAAGTATCTGAAAATCCTCTTTACAACCATCAAATGTGATTCTTTTGTATTGGCTTGAAATCTTGCATACAGACATGTACCAAACATGATGGATGATCTACTTGCAGTTAAGTAAAGTAATGATCCAATCATCCCTCTATAGCTTGAAATATCTACACTTTTGCCCTTTTTATCTTCATCCAACTTTGTTGCTGTAGACATAGGTGTAGATGCATGTGAACAATCAACCATGCCAATCTTTTCAATAAGTCTCTGACATACTAAGTTTGGCTGATGAAGATTCCATCACTTCTTTGACTGACTTGAAGTCCAAGAAAGTAACTTAATTCCCCCATCATACTCATTTCATATTCACTCTGCATAAGCCTTGAGAATCATTGACAAAGCGTTTTATTGGTAGAACCAAATATGATATCATACACATAAATCTGAACTAGGATTATATCATCACCATGCTTCTTGTAGAAGAGAGTCTTGTCTATGGTACCTCTAGTGAATCCATGTTTAATCAAAAATTCTGATAGTGTGTCATACCAAGCTCTAGGTGCTTGTTTGAGTCCATAGAGAGCCTTAAGTAGCTTGTATAAAAATTTGGAAATTCTGGATCTTCAAAACCAGGTGGTTGTTGCACATAAACCTCTTCTTCCAACTCACCATTAAAGAATGCACTCTTCACATCCATTTGATATACCTTGAAATTTGAATGTGCAGCAAATGCTAGGAAAATCCTTATTGCTTCAAGTCTTGCAACTGGAGCAAAAGTTTCATCATAATCAATTTCTTCCTCCTGTGAGTAGCCTTTTACAACCAACCTTGCTTTGTTTCTGGTAACAATTCCATTTTCATCCATCTTGTTCCTGAACACCCATTTTGTTCCAATAATATTTTTGTTCTTTGGTGCAGGAACCAATTTCCAAACTTTATTTCTTTCAAACTGATTTAGCTCTTCCTGCATTGCAGATATCCAATCAGGATCAGGAAGGGCTTCTTCAGTTTTCTTTGGCTCAACTTGTGACAAAAAACATGCATGAAGGCATTCATTTGCAGTTGCACTTCTAGTCCTCACTCCAGCAGTTGTATCACCAAAAAATGCTTCTCTAGTGTGACTTCCATCCCACTTCCTTGTGTGAGTTTGTTGATTTGTGCTTTCTGCTTCTTCTTCATTACTGGAATGACTTCCAGAATTTTCTCCTCTTTCTCCCCCTGAGTTTGTGCTATCAAATTCAGGTGTTTGAGATGAGCTTCCATCCTCATGATTCACTTGATTATCTAACTCTTCTATAATTCTGTGATTTGTGTTGATTTCAGCTTCATAATCAGAGTCACTATCACTGTTGAGATTTTCAAACTTAAGGGCTTCAGCTTTATCTTTATCAAGGCATTCCAAGCTTGGGCACTTGTCATCATCAAAAGTAACATATGTGCTTTCTATAATTTTCTTCTATTCAATCACATAGACTTTGTATGTAGTTCTCTCCAATGAATATCCCAGAAAAATTGCCTCAAAAACTTTAGAGTCAAATTTTCCCACATATTCAGATTTGTCCTTTAGCACATAGCACTTGCTTCCAAACACATGAAGATATTTCACAGTAGGCTTTCTCTTAGACAAGATTGAGTAAGGTGACTTGCCAAGATTCTTGTTAATGAGATATCTGTTCTGAGTAAAGCATGCAGTGTTCACAGCTTCTTTCCAAAAACTAGTTGGCAATTTTTCATCTTGCAACATTGTTCTAGCAGCCTCTACCAGTGTTCTATTCTTCCTCTCAACTACCCCATTTTGATGAGGTGTTTTAGAAGCTGAGAAATTTTGAACAATTCCCCAGTCTTTGCAAAATTCAGTTTAGGTTACATTCCTGAATCTGTTCCATTGTCACTCCTCAACCTTTTCATATAGTTATGATCTTCAGCCTTCTTCTCAATCTTCTTTATGTGCTCAATCATGATGTGTGGAGTCTCATATTTAGAATGCATAAATTCTATCCATGTATATCTTGAGTAGTTATCCACTATCACAAGTGCATACCTTTTTCTTGAAATTGACCGGACATTAACTGATCCAAATAAGTCCATGTGAATACGCTACAAAGGTGCACTTATAGAATTCAGAGTTTTACTCTTGTGACTTGATCTTTTCATTTTCCCTTTTTGACAAGCATCACAGACTTCATCTTGAGCAAACTCCAGATTAGGCATGTCTCTTACTAACTCCTTTTTGACCAAAGTGTTAATTTCCTTGAAATTCAAGTGAGACAGCTTTTTATGCCATAGCTTGCTTTGTTCAATAGATGCCTTGGTGTAGAAGCAACAAATTCCATCCTTATTTGTTGAGTCCAATTCTGAAAGAAACAAGCTTCCTTTCCTTGCTCCTTTTAGAGCAACTTCACCAATTTTCTTGCTAATAAAAGTGCATTCTTCTTTGTTGCATAAAAATTTAAAGCCTTTGTCTGCAAATTGGCTAACATTGAGAAGATTCACTTTAAGATCAACTACTAGTGGTACATCATCAATGACGACATTTCCAGAGATCAATTTGCCACATCCCATTGTGAAGCCTTTGTTATTGTCTCCAAAGGTCACTAATGGGCCATCCCTTTCCTCAAACTGTGATAGAAGGGCCATATCACCTGTCATATGTCTTGAGCATCCACTGTCTATGATCCATATGACTTTCTTCTTTTTGCCCTGTACACAATGAGTTTAAGTGTGTTTAAAACCCAAGCAGTGTTGGGTACTTTCTTCTTATTAACAGAGTGAGCAGAATCAGAATGAGTTGTTTCAGATAAAATAGAAATCATTGACTGTTATGCATTTTCCCTTTTTATTGTAGACTTAATTTTTATTTCTTTGAGGTCTACTCTCAGCTTGTGGAAACTTTTTATCACTTTCAAGTTGCAAGGGATGCTACCAAACTTGTCACAGAATGAGTAGGGATCATTTACATCTGCTTCAATGTATTTGCATGCTCCTTATACTGGCTTGCTAACACCTTTTTGCAAAGGTGAGTTGGATGATTCACAGAGCCATATCTTTGACATTGCTTCCTTGGAGCATCTGTAATATGAGCAAAATTGTTGCTTTTGTTTATCCCAATCTTCCCATTTCTATTTTTCTTCTTCTTTGTTGCATATTCAGTTTTTGGTTCCTTGACAGGTGTCTTGGAATCTTGGTTGACCATGGGCTTCTTTTTAGCTTTGGAAATTGGAGTTGTTTCGGTATTTTTCTTATCATTGTTTTCATCAGCAATTTCTTGCTTTATAATTAACTCTTCTTCACTGAAATTAACTTCACATGCCTTGAACATAGGTGAAACAACTTTTTTCAGCATAGCTGGAACATCTTCATTTTCTGTTGCTATTCCTTTGTCACCTATATATTTCTTCTTGATGTTCAAGGCATCATAATCAAGACCCATAGTTATATTAGCACATGGCTTGTTCTTCTCATGGTATTGTCCAACCAACTCAGATACATTTCTAAAGGATTTCAACTTGACTTCATTCTTTTCCAGCTTTTCCCTCTACAGAACTTCAATTTCAGCAACACACTTTAGCTTGTTTTTCAGATAATCATTTTCTTGCTTTACTGACTCAAGATCCACAAGTAGTAGATCCATCTTTTATCTTTCACTCTCAAGTTTCTCATTAGCCTTGGTTAGCCTACTGACTTCCTCAGTAGCTGCTACTAGACTAGTGTGTATATGAAACATCTCCACACTCATCTTTTCCATAGTCTCCTTATATTGACTAGCATTTAAATCAATAGTGGTTAGAGTTGGTTCCTTTAATTTTGAAGTGGATGCTTCTCCATGCTCAAAATCCATAAGTGCATAGTTTCCAACTTCTTCATCCTCATCATCAACATCAGTATCATCCCAACTATTTCCTTCTGCAATATAAGCTTTTCCGGACTGCTTCTTCAAGAGAGCTTCATACTTTACTTCCAACTCAAGATAGGCCTTGTCCTTATTCACCTTTTTAGTCTTTCTGCATTTATTAGCAAAGTGACCCAACTCATCACAGTTGAAGCACCTTATCTTTGATCTGTCCACAAATCCTGTTTTATAGCCACCTTTGCAAACTGAATTAAACTGAGTTTTTGGTTTCCAATTATTACTATTGGAAGGTTGTCCCTTGCCTCTGAAAAACCTTGGCTTCTTGACTCTAATATTTAAAATTTTTTTAGCCAAGTAAGCCATGAACTGATCCATTTCATCTAATTCATCCAAGCTGTAATATTCATCTTCCTCCAATTCAAACACAACTTGCTTCTAAGGTCCTTTGTTCTTCTGTTCCATAGCTTGACTAATTGAAACTTGATCATCTTGCTCATCTTCACTTTCTTCTTTGTCATTTACAATGAAAGCACTTGAACCATCAACAACATGTCCATGATGTGCTTTCAATGACTTCCTTTGCATTATTTCAAGTTCATAAGTCTTCAAGATTCCATATAAAACTTCCTAAGTTATTCTGCTCAAAACTCTTCCTTCTCTAATGGATGAAATTTTCTGTTCAAGATGGTCAAGAAGAGCTAGCAAGAACTTTAGGTTAACCTCCTCAGTTTTATAATACTTATCATGTAGCTACAAGTCATTTGTCAATTTATCGAATCTTTCAAAAACTTCAGTAATTCCTTCTTTAGGTTTAGCCATAAACCACTCATATTGGGAAACCAGAATCCTCCTTTGGTTTGACCTAACCTCCTCTGTTCATTCACACAAGATCTCTATTTTCTCCCAGGTCTGCTTAGCTGTGTCACAGTTGAAAATGTTATTGTACATTACTTTGTCAAATGACTCTATCAAGATCAGCTGCAAGCCACTATCTAGGGAAACTTTTTCCTTTTCAGGCTCAGTATATTCTGAAGGATCTTTAGGGGCATAAGGTGTTGGAATGACCATGTCTCCATCTGTAGATTCCTCAACTCTTACCATAGGAGTGAAATGACAATTTTGAGAATCTGAACATATAGTGGATTAGCCATCCTGATGAACAACAATATTTTCTTTTTCCATAATATATAGTTAGATCTGTCAAAGGTGGGGATTTTGATGCTGCTAAGTTTCTGTGTATTCATTCTTCCAAGATCTTTACTCTGTTTACTTTCAGATTTGGCTCTGATACCACTTGTTAGATAATGAATCACACACGGGGGGGGGGGGGGTGAATGTGTTTTAGTGTTTTTCTGCTTTTCTTGAATTGTTTAAGGTGGTGAACAAAGTAAATTAAATCTTGTAGTGAAATGTGTTAATACTGAAATTAAATAAGTAAGAACAATGGACACAGATCTTTCAAAACTCGCTTAGTTTTATATTAAAAATTAAGAATGTTTTGCTATAAAATTTCTAGGCTCTTTGTTGATAAATATCTTAGCTTCTTTCTTGAGAGAATACAAGATTTTTCTTATCTAAAAATTGTTACTACTTAACAAAGCATCCAGTGTTTACTTTATAGAATAGTAAACACTGGTTATTACACAGCATGCACCAACATGTACTAAACCCTATTTTTGGATAACCAAATATTTCTCTTTCTGGCTTAGTGTATCTTTGCTAATCTTGCACGCCCGTGACTTTACTTTGCTAGTTAATCTTGGTGTTTGATCTTGTACTCTTCAAGCTGCTTTTGTAGACTTGTCAATCCAACTGATTAGATTGTTTGTTGCTTGATAATCTTGGATATTGATCTGGTCTGCATTTTGTACTTTGAGTTTTACCTCGAAATCTCTAATTTTATATATAGAGAACTTGACATCTTGATAAGTATATTGGCTTATCGAGATCTCTAATCACTCTATAGATGTTTTGACTTATCGAAGTCTCTGAGTTCCATATAAGAAAATTTGGCTTGTCGAAATCTCTTATCTTCATGTCTTCACTTTGACTTATCGATAAATCTGAGTTCTCTAGTGACAAATAGACTTATCGATATCTCAGAGTTCTCTAGTGAAGAAATGACTTGTCAATATCTCCAATCTTCATGTCTTCAATTTGGCTTGTCGATATCTCTGAGTTCTCTAGTAGCTTTTCCTGACTTGTCGATTAGTCATTCTAGAGTTCTCAAATTACTTCTCTATAATACTTAATCCGTGACTTGTAGAGATCTTGACTTAGAATATTTTTCCCAAAATAGATTTATTCAACTCCAAGCTTCTTCACAATTCTTCTGAGGCATGATCTTCTTGATCTTCTTCCAAATAGAATTCTTAGGCTTGATACTGTTTACATAAAAACACTCCAGTCTGCCCTTGAACATTTTTACAGACTTAAGAATTACAATACATAATACAAACATAGATTATCATACACCTTACTTAGGGTTGTCATATTGACTTAGTCTTGTTATTGTACAGGCATGTCTTGCTCAATATAGGTGTCTCAGAGGCTTCTCGTAGTGTATCACTCAATGCTATGTCACTCGGTTTAGGGACTAGTGGTTCACTCACCCTCACGGATACACTCTGCTCATAGCTCCGAGATCGAGAAGATGTACCTATAGAAAACACGGGAGCCATCCTTGAGGAGGTCAGCAGTGGTGCAATGGGAGTTCACGATTCCCGATCCTTGTACAAGATAAGTTGTATGTCATCCTTGTATGACTGGTCCAGAGTTGGAATCTCTGAGAGGATCACTGAGGATTTCATATGTGGCATCTGTTCCTCAGCTTCCTCGAGTGTCGGCGAAGACACTTTCCTCGTAGGCTCACCAGTTAAA
Organism: Apium graveolens; assembly: GCF_009905375.1. Taxonomy (NCBI): domain Eukaryota; kingdom Viridiplantae; phylum Streptophyta; class Magnoliopsida; order Apiales; family Apiaceae; genus Apium; species Apium graveolens. Next base: position 194,574,320 of record NC_133649.1, read on the forward strand.
TCTGGTTCATTGCCAATGGGTTGCCGATCCGCACCTATGTCAAATCCCCTATCCGCAGATGCATCCAGGTTTATTAAGTAGGGGGGGAAGTGTTGTGCTAGATGTGGCAGCGATTACAACACTCTCTCCTAACATCTGTGAAGGCAGATGATCCTTTGAAGGACCTTGAACATATAACGACTCGTATATTTTTGTATTATTTCAAAGTGTAATTATTGATTAATTAATTAAATAAACTATGTGTATTAGTCGTATCAGTTGCGTGATGTTTTGTTATTATTTATATATAGTTATTGGTTTACAGGGAATATTTGTATAATTAATTATTGAGCCGTATTATTTCTGTTTCACTTTTAAAAGTGGTTTTTATGGCAGATTTATTTTTATAAATATTTGGATTATCTCTGACATTTTTTATATGATTTTATAATTTCAATAATTATTTTTGGGATTTTATAAAATTTATAAATCAATATTTCATTAATTAATTTTCTTTAAATAATTTTCTGATTACATTTATTTGTAAATTCAGTATTCAATTCCAAGACGCTTCAAAAATTATGAAATTCATATTTTATTAAATTGAGAATATTTCGAGAATTTTAAAATTAGTTTGAAAATTTTTGGGATTAAATTCACTCACACAATAATTCGTTAAACCGTTAAATACGGGTATGAGTTGCATTTCAAAAATAGTTTAAAAATTTTGAAACTTTTATTTTATTCACTCTGGAATATTTCGGAAATTTTGGTACAAAAACTGTAATTTTTCGATGCATTGCGACGCGGAGCTGGTTCGTTAATTGTTTTAAAAAAGAACCAGGAAATTTTTTTAAAAGCAGATTTGGGACACGTGTGTGCATTTTGTTTACTGGATTGGTACGTGGCAGTAGGAGAAGGAATTAAAAAAAAATATTCACCCAAACCCCCACCCCTGTTCTTCATTCGCTTCTCTCTCTCTATCAATCTCTCGATTCTCGTCTCTCTCCTCTCTTTCTTTCTTCTCGATTTCTCCTGTTCCTCTCTAATTCTCTTCCTATTTCTTGTTTCCCTGATTATTCCAGTGAGTTCCCGGCCTGATTTCTCCGGTGGCTTCTCGGTTATTTCAGTTCATGTATATATATAGATGCGTGTATTGTGTGTGTCTATTATTGTGTGCATGTGTGTGTGTGAGAGGTGATGTGTGTGTGTGTGAGGTGACATTGTGTGTGTGTGTGTGGTGGTGGAAGGCGGCGATGCCGTCTGTGGTTGTGACTTGTTCCATTTGGTTCTGTTGGCGTGTGTTGCGCGTGTAGTCTGTTGGTTCGAAATTCTTTCAATAATATTTTATTATTTTATTTTTCTGCAGGAACATTCTTGAGTACTTTTGTGATATAAAATGTATTTTCGTGCGGGAAATGATTTTAAAAATAATCGGTGGAATTTTTGCGTTGGAAACCCGAAATTTAAATCGGGTACCCATAAAATTTTGCCGCCGTCGACGATGAGCCTCGGCGAGTCGACGGTGGATGGTGATGATTTTTATCTGAGTCCTAAATTTGTAAAAGAAATAAAATAATTCGTATAAATTATTTTCGGATTGTAAATAAGTATTTATGTTACAAGTCGTATCGAGGTGTGGATTGAAAATTATGATTTGTGGGGAATTGGACATCGATTATGTTTCGACTGGTAGTCCAATAAATAGAGGAGTCGTTGTCCAAATTTTTCTGAAAATTATTTTAATTACGGGAATACTAGTTGAGCGTATATATTTGTAAATAATTATTGAATGAAGCCTGATTGTTACGTGTATCATATTATTACGTATAAGTACGAGTCGGGAATTGCTATCGTTCGGGTAAATGATTAGTGAGGATATGTCAAGCATAAAAGGTCGTCTAACCTAGGATATTTCAATTATGTAGGTTCAAGTCGAAGGACTCGAAATTTAAAGTAGGTTTAAAGTCGAGCTAGTGTTAGTTGAAAAGCTTCGCAAGGCAAGTACCCCTGAACAAATCTTTTACGGTTCAGTATATATGAATAATTGTTGATATAATTTGCGTAGTGGAACAAAACGTTTTAAGTTACGTATCCCATGTATTTGAAAATATTCATTTAAATTATGTTTTGGAGAAAAGTAACTTCTGAAAATGCCTATCTCTAAATTGTGAATAAAATTGGAAAGGTTTTATAAAGTGTGTTGTAATATAATTGTTTTAAAAGAGATAGGTCTAAGTGGTTTTGGTTATTGGATAAACGGATCATATATTGGATGGTTGCGTAAGAGGCCCGTAACGGCCCAGCGGTTTTGCATAAGAGGCTAAGTCGGTTGCGCCCCCATTTGAACCGCTTAGTCCAGCGTGATAGAGACCTAGCTAGTCTCTGAGTTCCAGGAACAGGTTTATGGTGGGATATACTAATCAGCTGTCCCTAGGATTCATCCAATATATATATATATATATATATATATATATATATATATCGGATTTTGGTTTTATGGTTCCCGTAACGAAACAGATGACTTTGTGGTTTCTGTAATGGAATAGTGGACATGGAAATGAAAATATCATGCTAAAACTAAACTCTGGTATTCACACAGCACACGACTGATGATACATTTTAGAGAGCATGCTAGTTGTTGATATCCAGTTTATATCTGTTTTACTTGTTTTTGTAAACGAGTTATTATTTCTGTTCCTATAACTGTTTTTTATAAACTGCTTTACTTGTTATTCATATAGTGGTACTATTGAAAAATTGATTGTTCACCCTTGCATCTTGTTTTATATATATATATATATATATATTACATATGCCTAGCAAAATTATCAGACCCTGTCAGGACAGAGTTTCAGCCCCTTCCAGTCCCAGCTCCTCTGAGATAGTTTGTATCAGACCATGTGGTCTGATGAGTTGCTGTAATAAGTTAGTGTGTCAGACTTTTAATAAATGGTTGTGTAATAGTATAGCTTAAATCATACTTGAACCTGGATCGGATCTTGGTTTTGGGGTTTTGTTGGTGTAATAATGATAATTTCTTAGTTTATAATTATGGTTTGTTTTATTTAGTGACGTCAACTCCTAACCCAGGGGTTGAGGCCGTCATAGTTGGTATCAGAGCCACTGGTTCAAGTCCCTGATTTAGGTTAGGAATCGAGTCAAAAAGGTATAGAAACTATGTCCTAAGGTGTGAGTCAACAACTCATTTAGAGAAGCAAACCTAAGAGTCAGTCGAAGATTCTGAAGGCGTTACCCTGGCATCTATTGATATTTTGATAGAACGGCCTTAACCTTATTGTGTCTTTCCTACATTTATATATTGTTGACAGTGGCCCATAGTGATATCCAGTTCTCCATCCCGAAGGAACATATCTGATTCAGACAGCTCAGACTGAGAGAGGACTTTAGATGTTATGGCTGAGGAGACTCCTTTGCCTCCCCTACCCGTGCCTAAGTTTATTCCACGAGATATACCTGGACCTAATGCCCATCCTCATTGGGTATAGAGATCAGTGTCAGCTGTTAGGGATTTTCCACCAGGTTGCGGACCCAGTTCTGCTTTCCCTAGACCTCCAGTCCCTCCTTCTTATCCTACATGTACCTCCTCCCTGATTTCGTATCGTCTTCACCTGGTGGTGAACATATATTTTATTAGAGAGCAGAGCCCGGAGTTGGCCGCGCATCTTGATCGAGTACTAGTTGGACCCTTTCAGGGTATTCCTACCCCCTCACCCGATATCTAGGCCAGAGTGAGGACTTTGACTCAGACTGCTGTTGAGAGAGCTAGGTCTATTGACCCTTTTATTAGCTTTGAGTTTAGGGCTATTCAGTACCAGGACCTGGTTAACTGGTTGGTGTTCGAGTTAGGCTCGATTGGGGGCAGTGGTAGTGGTAGTTGCTAGAGCAGAGTTGCAGTAGTGATGGACAGAGCTCAGAGTTGGTTCAACAGGAGTTTTGTAGTTATTTTATATGTACATTATGTTGTTGTAGCATGTATTAAGCGGAGGCTGTTTTGACAGCCAATTTTGTTGTGTACTCAGTTTTATTATCAGCATTGTACTGTAGCTGTTTAGTTGGATATTTGCACTGCTATTGTATTGTAGTTCCTTAATATAAAGTTGTTGTTAGTTTTAATAAAACTTTTGCACTATTATTATTGATGTTACTGTTATTATTGTATTTGTTGTTGGTTTTGTTAAATTTAGCCATGCATCATCGATGAACCCCAAGTAAATAAGGATGGGAATATTTTATTATGGCAGCTTTCTCCTGACGCATAAAAATGTTGCTACCCAGGGGCAAAATTTTTCATAATAAACTTTTGTTGTGTTTCAGGAGAATTCCTCCCAAGTAGAATAACCGTCCAATTCCTCTAGTAGAGACTCTGTTGGGGGCCCAACCATGGGTAAATTGCTAGATTTGTTGTGCCAACAGTGTAATCAGATGGCTCAGCAGCAAGAATAATTCCAGCAGCAGCAACAACAATTTCTGCAACAACATCAACAATAACAGCAACAATTCATACAACAACAGCACCAACAAATCCAACAACAACAGCTGCAGCTTCAGCAGCAACACCAGCAAAGAGAGCCAAACCAAACCTCTAGTTTCAAATCATTCCAGTCTGTCAAACCCCAGAGTTTAAGGGCGAAGTAGACCCTGTTGCCTCCAGAATTTGGCTTAAGGAAATGGAAAAGGCTTTTACCCTCATGCATGTAAGTGATGATTCTAAAACGGATTATGCGAGCTATTTTCTTAAAGATGAAGCGAATTATTGGTGGGAATCCACACATACTTTGGAAGAAGAGGGTCATGTTCCTGGGACCAGGTTTACAGAGTTATTCTTGGAAAAGTATTTTCTAGATTGTTTACAGAACCAGTTGGAAGTTGAATTTATGGAATTAAAACAAGGTGAAAAGATTGTGTCGGAATATGAGGCCAAGTTCATGGAATTGGCCCGATTAGCTCCTGGGTATGTGAGTACGGAGATTCAGAAAGTAAGAAGGTTTCAACAAGGATTGAAGCCTGAAGTTCATAGTGGAGTTGTGACTTTGCAACTTAAGACCTATCCTTCCGTAGTTCAGGCCGCTCTAGTAATTGAAAATGATCAGAATTTGGCCGTCAGGAGAAAAGTGATAAGAAAAGGAAGTCTGAAAACTTTACTAACAAGGCGGATTAAGAAGAATCCAGTCAGAAGTCTCCGAAGCGATTCGGTCGAATTAGGAATAAGAGATTCAGAAGACAAGGTTTCCCCCAGGTAAGGCCAAGTGCCACCTTATTTGCTTCTACTCCAACCCAGTCAGTCAAGTTAGTAGTGGAATGTAAGTTGTGTAGCAAGAGGCATAATGGCCAGTGCAGAAAGTGAAGGAATTTACGGATGAGCGGAAGCAAGATATAACATTTATTCTGTAAAAACCATATACCGCACATATAGAAAAATGTATAAAAGGGAAAAACTGAGGAATCGTAACCATACCTTGTGAATCGAAGCTTTATAAAAATAGAGTGCTAGCAGTAGCTCCTCAGTGTGTGAAGCACTCAACCGGTATCCACCAAGAAGGTTCCTCTTCAATGAACCTTTTATAAAACTGAGCTTTTATAAAAATGGAGTTTTTGGGAGAGAGAGAGAGAGGGGAAGAAGATGGAGGCTAGGGTTTTCACAAAACCAAAATTGTGTAAATAGAATGAGCCATCTCATTCTATTTATAGGGCTCTCCTAGGGTTATAAAATATATCTTTATATATATATATATATATTAACCCCCACATTTTATCTTTATAAAATGCTTTAATAATAATTGAAATTATTTTAATCATTATTTCTTTTTCTAAACTATTTAGAAAATAATTCTCTCTCTCATTATTTCATCAAAGAAAATATTCTTTTATGGTGTGACCCTGTAGGTTCAATATTATTCCGGTAGTAGAAATAAATAATAATAAACTTTTATTAATTATTTATATGAATACTAAAATTCACTAAATATAATTAACTGATTAATTATATTTATTCTACATCGTGAGTGATGCTTCTCAACATATCGCGACTATCCGGATAATATGAATTCACTGCTTAGAATACCAAGAACCTGTCAGTGACTAGTTACCGTACAATGAATTCCTTCTATCCTTATAATATCCCGATTAAATACAAGGCATGGATCTTGTGTCAGGCCTATAAAATTTAATCATAAGATTTCTTATTCATAATGCAAAGTTCATATTAATACAAATTCGAAACTCCTTTCTAATTTCATACACTCTGGCCAGAGATTCCAGAACTCGCGTACTAAGAATAACATAGGATATTCTCTTCCTATACTGGAAGGGGTAGATCCTCTATTGACGTTAACTATCTCTGTACACAAATCCCTATGTCCAGAATATACCTAAGGGATGTCCTTGAGACAAAGGACTAAACCAAAACACAGTTCATTATATACAAGATAACTTTAACGATCTCAAGTCTAAGGACACTTGTACAACTATCACTCAGTGAACCACTATTGACACGTGAGTAATCTCCATTAGTTGTTCAACTTATCGAGTCATGTTCAGTGAACTTATTCCCTAATAAGCACCTACATACTAGCTATAGTGTCACCACACAAATGCCTATGAGAACAGACATCCTCCTGAAGGGAGCAAGCATAGTATGTACCAATCTTTGCGGATCCACTAACATCCGATTAATTATCCTATGATCAGGACCTATTTAAGTCTAGAGTTGTCGTCTTCTAGATCTCACTATTATAATCTCATTATAATTCTAGAAGCTTTACTCTAAACTAAGGAACATCTTATTTAATACACTTTAAATAGATAAAGCCCATAATAAAACAAAATAAGTCTTCTATTAATTTCAATGAAATCAAATAGGAATACAAGAAAGTTCTTCCTAACTCATCATTCATGATTGGATTTAGGACAAACACTTTCAATCTCCTACTTGAACTAAAGCCAATCACCCTGGTATCTAATACCCATCTTCTCTTTATGATGATCAAAGTGAATATGAGACAATGACTTTGTGAGTGGGCCTGCTACGTTGTTATGTGTGTCAACTCTCTCAATCTTGACATCTCCTCTTTCAATGATTTCCCTAATCAAATGAAAGTGTCGCAAAACATGTTTGAAATTTTTATGGGACCTAGGTTCCTTGGCTTGTACTATTGCTGCGTTGTTATCACAATACAACACAATACGCTCCTCAATGCTAGGAACAACTCCCAACTCAGAAACAAATTTCCTCATCCAAACGGCTTCTTTTACAGCCTCACTTGCAGCTATATATTCTGCTTCCGCTGTGGAGTCAGCATTTGTAGACTATTTGGAACTCTTCCAACTAATCGCACCACCATTCCGATTAAACACGTACCCTGATATGGACTTGCTATCATCATTTTCTGATTGAAAACTAGAGTCAGTATAACCCTCTATTTTCAACTCAGATCCACCACCAAAAACAAGAAAAATATCCTTAGTCCTTCGCAAGTACTTAAGGATGTTCTTCACTGCTTTCCAATGGTCTTCACCTGGATTGGACTGATATCTGCTCGTCACACTGATTAAATAAGCAACATCAGGCCTAGTACATAACATCGCGTACATGATAGATCCTATTGCTGAAGCATAAGGAATCTTACTCATACGCTCTCTTTTCTCAGGTGTCTTAGGAGACATCTTTTCGGAAAGGGACATTCCATGGCTCATCGGTATGAGACCTCTTTTGGAGTTTTCCATGCTAAACCTTTTAAGCACTTTTTCGATGTATGTACCCTGGGTAAGACCTATCATTCTTCTAGATCTATCTCTATAGAGCTTCATACCGAGAATGTAGGATGTTTCTCCCAAGTCCTTCATAGTGAAGTTCTTCGATAGCCACACTTTGACTGATTGCAGCATCGGTATATCATTTCCTATAAGAAGTATGTCATCCATATACAATACAAGAAATATTACCGTGCTCCCACTAACCTTCTTGTAGACACATGGTTCATCTATGTTTTTGATAAAACCAAACTCTTTGATTGTCTCATCAAAACGGATGTTCCATCTACGAGAAGCTTGCTTTAAACCATATATGGTTCACAGCAGCTTACACACTAGGTGTTCATTTCCCTTGGAAAGAAAACCCTCTGGCTGTGTCATATACACTTCCTCTTCAAGTTTCCCATTGAGGAAGGCCATTTTCACGTCCATTTTTCAGATCTCATAGTCGTAGTAAGCAGCAATCACAAGCAAAATCCGAATTGATTTTAACAGGGCTACAGGCAAAAAAGTTTTATCAAAGTCAATCCATTGCCTTTGTCTAAATCCTTTTGCCATGAGTCTGGCCTTATAGGTCTCCACCTGGCCATCTGCTCCAATCTTTCTTTTGTATACCCATTTCCACTCAATAGGCTTCACACCCTCAGGTGCTTCAACCAAAGTTCATACTTGGTTGGTATACATAGATTCCATTTCGGATTTCAGGGCACTTTGCCATTTCTCTGAGTCAAAACTACTCATAGCCTCATTATAGGTCATAGGGTCGTCATCATCAATGATTGACAACTCATTTTCATTCTCAATGACAAGGCCATAATACCTCGCAGGTTGGCGAGACACTCTCCCTGACCTACGAATGGGCTGTTCCATAGAAGGTTGTTCAGTCTGAACAGGTGTTTCCAGTTGATTCGTAGTAGTTTGTGATTCTTGAACTTCATCAAGTTCAATTTTGCTCCCACTGTTTCCTTCAAGGATAAACTGCTTTTCCAAGAAGGTAGCATGTCTGGAGATAAACACCTTATGATCGGTGTAAAAGTAATACCCTAAAGTCTCTTTAGAATATCCCATAAAACTACATTTTACGGATCGAGATTCCAGCTTTTCTGGGTCAACTTTCTTGACATAAGCTGGACATCCCCAAATCTTAACGTGTTTAAGACTCGGTTTCCTTTCTTTCCATATCTCATATGAAGTTTGAGGAACAAATTTGGAAGGCACCTTATTCAGTAAATATGCTGAGGTTTCTAATGCATAACTCCACAGGAATACTGGAAGATTCGCATAGCTCATCATGGACCGAACCATGTCTAACAAAGTTTGATTTCTCCTTTCAGATACCCCATTCAACTGTGGAGTATATAGAGGAGTCCACTGGGAGACTATACCATTTCTTTGAGATAATCTAGAAACTCTCCATTCAAGTATTCACCACCTCGATCTGATCGAAGAGTTATAATACTATGTTTGGTTTGTTTCTCCACTTCCTGCTTATATTCTTTGAACTTTTCAAAGGCTTCAGACTTGTGTTTCATCAAATACACATATCCGAATCTGGATCGATCATCTATGAAAGTAATGAAGTATGAAAATCCACCCATAGCTTGCGTAGACATTGGTCCACATACATCTGTGTGTACCAATCCTAGCAAATCTGCAGCCCTCTCTCCATGTCCACTAAATGGAGATTTGGTCATTTTACCTAATAGACAAGACTCGCATGTAGGATATGATTCGAAATCAAAGGGGTCAAGTAACCCTTCCTTATGCAATGTCTGCAGTCTATTTTCACTAATGTGACCAAGTCTGCAGTGCCACAAAAAGGTGAGATTTTCGTCATCCATTTTTATTTTATTAGTATGTTCAATTTATAGTAAATTATGCTCTACGTCACATACATATAGACCATTATTTAAAATACCACTTCCATAACGAACGTTATCTCTAAGAATTGAACATTTATTATTCTGAATAACAAACGAAAATCCAGCCAAGTCTAACATGGGAATAAAAATAATATTCCTCACAATCGAGGGAACAAAATAACAATTATTTAAAATAATAGTATTGCCCGTAGGCATATGTAAATGAAATGATCCTACAGCTGCAGCAGCAACTCTTGCTCCATTTCCCATCCATGGAATCACCTCCTCTTCCTCAAGAGTCCTACTTCCCCTTAGTCCCTACAACGAATTGCAAATGTGAGAACCACAGGCGGTATCTAATACCCAAGTAGAAATTTGATTTAATGACATATTCACTTCAATCATGAACATACCTGAAACAGAAGCGGTAGTCTCACTACCCTTCTTATTCTTCAATTCTGCAAGGTAAACCTTGCAGTTCCTCTTCCAGTTACCCACCTTGTTAGAGTGAAAGCAAACAGCTTTGCTCTTGGGGTCTTCAGCTTTTGGTAGAACCGGCTTTTTCTCACCTACTTTCTTCTTCTTGGAAGGGTTCTTCTTCCTTTTCTTAGGATTGGAACCTTCACCAATTAGAAGAACAGAGCTCTTCTTAGGGGGGAAATTCGATTCCGCAGTCTTCAACATGTTGTGGAGTTCAGCCAGGCTGACATCCAGCTTATTCATGTGAAAGTTCACAACAAACTGCGAAAATGAACCCGGAAGTGATTGCAAGACCAATTTTTGGCTCAGCTCCCCATCCATGGCAAAACCAAGTTGTCCAAGACGTTCAATCAAATTGATCATCTTAAGTACATGGTCATTCACAGATGATCCCTCAGACATCCTACAACCGAACAGCTCCTTCGATATCTCATATCGAGCTGTCCTCCCTGCCACATCATACAACTCTTGTAGATGCATAAGGATAGTGTGAGCATCCATATGCTCATGCTGCTTCTGTAGCTCAATGTTCATGGAAGCTAGCATGATGCATTGAGCAACATTTGCATCATCTATCCACTTACGATACACAACATGTTCATCATTATGTGCATCGTTAGCAGGTTCAGTAGGCTTAGGTGAGTCAAGCACATATTCCAGCTTCTCCACCCAGAGAACAATTCTCAAGTTTCGAAGCCAGTCAGCAAAATTAGGACCAGTCAACTTGTGAGCATCTAGTATACTTCGGACTGATAGTGCAGAAGACATAACGTATATAGTAAATCTGTAAATGATGAACATATAACAACACTTAGAAAATATTCAATTTCATTTCAAAACACTATATGAATCGGGTCTTTATTCATAAGTGACTCCCACTAGTTAATCTAATTTATACAACCCCTAAGTGAAAAATTAAGCATTCATAATGCCAGTAGGAATAGGGATCCTACATTCCTTCACACAACCTCGGCTGTAGCACGAAACTTCATATGATGTTCAATAGGTAGACAACTCTTTTCATTTATATCTTATGTTATTCCCTAATAGAACTTTAGCCTCTTGAATAATTGAGTCACGGCTGTAGCACGACAGACTCAATATTCTAAGTCAAGTCTAACCCAACATTTTGTACAATTGAATCAGTCTCCAATGGCCCACGGCTGCAGCACGTAACGACCTTTAGATTTTAATTTAATGTACACATCTCTATGTAATAGACAAGTATTTCTTATTTTGAAATCAAAGCCCTCGGCTGTAGCATGAAACGACAATGATTTAAAAATAAGAACTACTTTCTACCATGTTGGAAGGCTATGACCGACACAAGCTCGTTGTGTCATTGGCCAATTACTACTTGATATTATTTAATTTTAGAGGGATTATATTATGTTACAATCATAATCATATTATAAAGAGATTCTTCCTTTTAAATTAAAAATTTCAAATCAATAATCGATAATCAGATGATTCCCAGATCGGGGGGAGCATTGTCAAGAGGCGTCACTTAATAACCCTTTCTTACAGATCGAAATCTGCTTTTGACAGAATCATCCTTTCTCTCAAAATTGAAAATTCATATTTAATTACGTGTTTCATAAACACAAGAATCTCATGATTGTATTCATAATATTATTGTTAAGGCAAAAACGATTCATATTCTAGATTTTCTAGAGCATGCCTTATATTGATTTAAGTTCACCTAAATCTATCATCGCATGGTAAACATAGGCATATATCTCATATATAAAAATAAATAAACAAGTAAGCATGCAAGTAATATCATGTCACACATTGATATAATGATGTATGGATTTATTATAGCATTTAAAAGCAATTAAAATAATTAAAACATGCTTTAAAACACTTTCGGAAATATAAACAGTTCAAAACTTTTATATAAAAAATATTTGACCACTCCATTAGATCCGTCTCGGAAAAACGATTCCAATGATATATGGCACGCCCAAAACGGAGTTACGAAACTCCAAGAAAATCAAATTTAATGTAGACAGACGGGCTGTAACGCATTACAGGAACGCGTTACAAGGGATGTAACGCATTCCGGTAATGCGTTACAACCATGTTAAGTCATTAACCGGTGTAACACATTCCGTGAATGCGCAACAGTGTGTAACGCATTCCCGGAATGCGCGACACCCCCCCGAGCACGTGTGCGCTACACGTGCCTGGTCGTCCGTTGCTTTTGCAAGTCAGTGTTTTTTTGTTTTACTTATCCTGCCGTGTACTTTGTCAGCCGTTACAAAACAAAAAAAAATGAAACCCCTTTCCCTTTACTCCCTTATTAATAACTCTTTATTAATTTATTATTTTAATTTTATTATTAATAAATTAATTAACATTTAATTAATAAATTAATAAAAATCAAAATAATATGATTTCTTAAATCAGGGAGTAGCAGAAAATTATCAGATCATCCATGGGTCCTTGTGCAAATTTTAATCATATTTTTTCACATGCATAATTATTCCATGAATTTTAATTAAAACAATTTTTAAAAATTCATAACAAATAATCTACACATCACAAAATTATGAAAAAAATACCTAGACAATCTACAACACTTGTAGAACCCAAATCAGTATTCAAAATATTATGCAAAAATTATTTCAAATTAATTCATAATTAAATCTAAATAAACTTGCAAAAATCATAACAAATCCATACATGCATTAAAAAATCTTAAATTTTTTATATGAATCTCTATATGCAGAACCTAGCTCTGATGCCAATGATGGAGTTTACGGATGAGCGGAAGCGAGATATAACATTTATTCCGTAAAAACCATATACCGCACATATAGAAAAACGTATAAAAGGGAAAAACTGAGGAATCGTAACCATAACTTGTGAATCGAAGCTTTATAAAAATGGAGTGCTAGCAATTGCTCCTCAGTGTGTGAAGCACTCGACTGGTATCCACCAAGAACGATCCTCTTCGATGAACCTTTTATAAAACCGAGCTTTTATAAAAATGGAGTTTTTGGGAGAGAGAGAGAGAGAGGAAGAAGATGGAGGCTAGGGTTTTCACAAAACCAAAATTGTGTAAATAGAATGAGCCATCTCATTCTATTTATAGGGCTCTCCTAGGGTTATAAAATATATCTTTATATATATATATATATATATATATATATATTAACCCCCACATTTTATCTTTATAAAATGCTTTAATAATAATTGAAACTATTTTAATCATTATTTCTTTTTCTAAACTATTTAGAAAATAATTCACTCTCTCATTATTTCATCAAAGAAAATATTCTTTTATGGTGTGACCCTGTAGGTTCAATATTATTCCGGTAGTAGAAATAAATAATAATAAACTTTTATTAATTATTTATATGAATACTAAAATTCACTAAATATAATTAACTGATTAATTATATTTATTCTACATCGTGAGTGATGCTTCTCAACATATCGCGACTACCGGATAATATGAATTCACTGCTTAGAATACCAAGAACCTGTTAGCGACTAGTTACCGTACAATGAATTCCTTCTACCAATATAATATCCCGATTAAATACAAGGCATGGATCTTGTGTCAGGCCTATCAAATTTAAACATAAGATTTCTTATTCATAATGCAAAGTTCATATTCATGCAAATTAGAAACTCCTTTCTAATTTCATACACTCTGGCCAGAGATTCCAGAACTCGCATACTAAGAATAACATAGAATATTCTCTTCCTATACTGGAAGGGGTAGATCCTCTATTGACGTTAACTATCTCTGTACACAAATCCCTATGCCCGGAATAGACCTAATGGATATCCTTGAGACAAAGGACTAAATCAAAGCACAGTTCATTATATACAAGATAACTTTAACGATCTCAAGTCTAAGGACACTTGTACAACTATCACTCAGTGAACTACTATTGACACGTGAGTAAACTCCATTAGTTGTTCAACTTATCGAGTCATGTTCAGTGAACTTATTCCCTAATAAGCACCTACATACTAGCTATAGTGTCACCACACAAATGCCTATGAGAACAGACATCCTCCTGAAGGGAGCAAGCATAGTATGTACCAATCTTTGCGGATCCACTAACATCCGATTAGTTATCCAATGATCAGGAACTGTTTAAGTCTAGAGTTGTCATCTTCTAGATCTCACTATTATAATCTCATTATAATTCTAGAAGCTTTACTCTAAACTAAGGAACATCTTATTTAATACACTTTAAATAGATAAAGCCCATAATAAAACAAAATAAGTCTTTTATTAGTTTCAATGAAATCAAATAGGAATACAAGAAAGTTTTTCCTAACTCATCATACATGATTGGATTTAGGACAAACACTTTCAGAAAGGACGCCCAACATTTTAAATGTGATCAGAAAGGCCATTACGCGTCGGAGTACAGTTCAGGGAATCCCGGAGTTACTTGCTTTAAGTGTAATAAAGTTGGACATATTGCCATAAATTGTAAGGTCGCTACTTAAGGCAGCGTAGGAGGTAGTGCATCCCAAGGACCGGCAACTAGCACAGCTAGAGCTAGAACTTTCAAGTTGACCAAGAGATCCAATGCCCAAGACTCAGATGTAGTTGCTAGTACGCTTTCTCTTAATTCCGTACCTGTTAAAGTTTTGTTTTATTCAGGAGCATCTAAGTCCTTTATATCAAAATAATGTGTGAGTAAAATGGATTTAATGTTAGAAGACTTAACTGAGCCCTTGACCATAGAAGTGGCCAATCAAGATAGAGTTTTAGGGAGTCAATTTTGTCCTAAGTGTCAACTAGAAATCCACGGGCATTCTTTTTTAGCGGACCTAATACCCTTCGAGTTAGGGGAGTTCAATATGATTCTAGGAATGGATTGGTTATCCCAGCATAAAGCAAATATTTATTGTAAGAAAAAGAAGATTGTGATGTATACGGAGAATAACGTCATGATAAATTATCAAGGACAGAAGCAGGAAAAGAAATTTCTCTCGATACTGAAAGCAAAGAAACTGTTGAGACAAGGATGTGAAGCCTATTTAGCTCATATTATAGACACTGAGAAAGAGGCACCTAATCTGGACGAGATTCCAATAGTAAGTGAATTTCTGGATGTTTTTCCAGATGAGTTTCCAGGATTGCCACCAGATCGTGAGATCAAGTTTTCTATCGACTTAGTTCCTGGAACATAACCAATTTCAAAGGCTCCCTATCATATGGCCCCAATGGAAATAAATGAACTAGCTAAACAACTTTAGGAACTTCTGGATAAGGGAGTAGTTAGGCCAAGTGTATCCCCGTGGGATGCACCAGTGTTATTTGTAAAAAATAAAGATGGAAGCATGAGATTTTGTATTGATTATCGGGAGTTATATAAGCTAACCATCAAGAATAAGTATCCCCTACCCAGGATTGATGACTTATTTGACCAGCTTAAAGGAGTGTGTTATTTCTCAAAGATTGATTTAAGATCGGGCTATCATCAGCTGAAGAGTAAGCATGAGGACATACCAAAGACCGCATTTAGAACCAGATATGGACATTATGAGTTCTTGGTGATGTCATTTGGATTGACCAATGCACCAGTTGCTTTCATGGATTTAATGAACCGGGTGTATAAGAAGTACTTGGATAAGTTTGTTATTGTATTTATTGATGGCATCCTCATCTACTCGAAGACTAAAGACGGCCATGCTGAACATCTGAAAATTTCTCTACAAAGGCTGAGAGAGAAGTTGTTGTACGCTAAGTTGTCAAAATGTGAATTTTGGTTAAATGAAGTTCAATTTTTAGGTTATATTATGGGTAGGATGGTATCAAAGTGGATCCTGTGAAAATTAAGGCTGTATCCAGATGGGAACAACCAAAGACCCGACAAAAGTTAGAAGTTTTCTTGGATTAGAAGGTTACTATCGGAGATTCGTGAAAGACTTTCCGAGATTGCGACTCCATTGACTAAGTTGACCAGGAAGAATTAAAAGTTTGTTTGGACTGAGAAATGCGAAGAGAGTTACCAGGAATTGAAAATGAGATTAGTGACAGCACCAGTGCTAGCATTTCCAGATGAAACGGGAAATTTCGTGATCTATAGTGATGCTTCTTTGAAAGGTTTAGGTTGTGTATTAATGTAACATGATAAAGTTATTGCCTATGCGTTGAGACAGTTAAAACCCCATGAGAAGAAGTATTCAGTACATGATTTGGAATTAGCAGCAATTGTAATATCCGGGATATATCGTGTAATTATTTTTTCTATTAAATAATTATTATGTGTGTTCAGTATCTATTCTGTGAGTTAATTGTTAAGTGATATCCGTACTTGGATATTCAAAAATAATATTAATTGAGTATTTTAATTTTTATATGTCCAAAATAAAATATAAATAATTGTCATATCTTCCTAATTATTTTTATGTTGATTTATGGATTTATATGAATCATAAGAAATTTCTAAAATCTTTTTCCGAGTATGTAAAATCTATTTTATAAAAACGGGAACCAACCGACGTCAACCGTTGTTACGTTTTTGGAACCCGAAACTCTTCCAAAAACTCCTTCCTAACCTAATTGTAATATTCTGAGCATATTCCATGTTTCGACTTTTTCGATCTGGCGTACGGTTTATTCTGCGCGGGTCCCGGCGCAACATTTTCGATACAATATTCGTTTCGGTAAATCAATAAAAGCCGTATTTTCGATAAACGGGAGCTTTTTATTAAACTATCACAATTATCACTTCGTAATACGTGTAACCAGGCGCTGAGACCAAAACCGTAGTACAAATTGTACTGATTTGGATAATTATCCCGAAAACCGATACCGTTTGGATTAGTTTTTATAAATAAACGTACCGTTTTATATCCGGAATGATCCAACGGGATACTAATTTTCCGTAATTATAAATAGCCTTTTACCGTATTTTATTTCGTATCAAAATCATTTGCAGATAGTTAATTTTATAATTTTCAGAGAAAAACCCTAATTACATAAACTGTTCTAAGAATCAAACAGCAAAACGAAGGCGTTACCAATCTCTGTTTTCAAAGCTTGAGTAACCAAAATGAAGGATTTGAAGTGTTCTACCAGATTCTGAGCTTTGTTTTACTGCAGAAATCAAGGTTTATTTTCTATAATTTTATTTATTTTTGAATTAAATTTATTAAAAATATGAATTTTTGTTCGGATGATTGTTTGTATGATTTGATGATTGCATGTTATAGAGCTTGTTTTCCTGATGATTTTGATATATTATACGTCTGATTTGGAGTTCAATAACATGTTCAAATTTGAGTTTGATTTTCGAATTTCAAAATTAGGGTTTATAACCCGTATGAATGTTCTTAATTGAAATTTGGGAGTTTCTTATTCTGGAATAGATTGATGTTGTGATATAGTGGATTGTGTTCTCTGTGAAATTTGCAATCTAGTCGTATAAGTTTCATGAATCACCGAGGTCTGTAGAGAAGGTAGTTGCCTTTTGAAATTTTCCGAAGTTCGCCGGAAACTAGAAAACTTCACGGCCAAATTTCGGCCAACTCAGGGATGATTAGAATGATTTGTTGGTATGGTTGAGTTCCTGGTGAAATATAGATGTGATCTGGAGGTGTTGGAAGCGAGTGCAGTGTAGTAAGCTAATACCAGGCAAGTGTTCTGAACTTTCTCGAGATATTATAGTACTTGATAGTCTTGTTGATATTGCAAGTGCTTGAAGCACTGAAACCCAAACCCTGATTCCAGTTATACACGGAACCAGATTGCTTATACCTTCAAACCATCGTATTTTATGCTTTGAAAGCCCAAATCTTTGAAACCCTGAAATGTTGATTCCTTTGTTATCCAATTCTTTCATTACCCAGCATCCAAGCTTTTAAATTATCTTATTGATCCTTACAAAGATTGAAACCCTTTCATTGTTAAACACTCATTGTTATTAATGATTCTGGTTATTGTTTATTATTGCATATTCTATTATTATGTTAGAATTGGATTATTTTTATAAAATTATGGACCAGATTCGTGGTCAGACCATACAATGGTCAAGTTAGGCCAATGTGTGCCTTGGATCCAGTAGTTAGAGCAATGCTGTATGCCTTGCTCGGGGTTAGTGCGTGACTGATCAGCAGCCTAACCTTGGTTTTTAAATTAAAAGTATAATATCAAATTCTAAATCATAATCCATTGTTCACTTGATATCATAATCATGTTCACCTGATGATAATTATTCTCAGTTGTGTCATTGTGACTTGCTGAGCTAGTTAGCTCATTTGTGCGATGTTATTTATATTCTTTCCAGTTAAAAAGGAACCAGTTGGTAAAGAGGATCCCCAGTCCAGCGCGAGAGCTAGGGGTTCAGGTTCAGGTTGAGGAAGCTGAGCTAGTAGGCTTCTTTTGGGATAATTTAAGGTTGTAAAAGTTGTAATAAAGTTTAATACTCAGTTTTGAGTTTGGAATAGTTGAGATTTGAACGGTTTGTAATATATTAGTGTGTTTGGCTTGTGTGCATACTTTAACCTGTTGCGGTCCATGGTGGTTGGTAAGTAGGGTCACTGCATATATTATTATTATCTTTATTATTGTTATAAGCAGGTTATAATAAGGTGTGAGTGTGGACCCCAAACTTCTGACCCGGGTTTGGAGGGCGCCACAGCAATAGTGTTCGCATTGAAGCTGTGGAGACACTACTTGTATGCAGAAAAGTGCGAGATCTATACGGACCATAAAGGTTTAAAGTACATATTCACCCAGAAGACTTAAATATGAGACAACGGAGATGGTTGGAGCTGATTAAGGATTATGATTGTTCTATTAACTATCATCCGAGCAAAGCCAAAGTAGTAGCAGATGCTTTGAGCATAAAGGAAAGATTAAATGTGATTAGGATTGTTGAAGAGCTAGAAAAGGAATTGGAAAAGTTGGAAATTGACGTTCGAGTGCTAGAAGGTAATAAGGATCAATTGTATGAAATCCCTTTTCAGCTAGAATTGATGGAAAGAATTAGGAAGTGTCAGGAAGAGGTCATGAATCAAGGATTGGATAGTTTCACTGGGGAAGAAATTTGTACTCAAAAGGATAGCAAAGGTATGTTTAGATTTTCCTCGAGAATATGGATCCCTAATGTTACTGAACTGAAGAATGAGGGTTTACGAGAAGCTCATAATTCTAGATTTTCTATTCACCCTGGAAGTACCAAGATGTATCAGGATTTGAAGCAGAATTTCTGGTGGCCAGGAATGAAGAAGGAAATAGCAGATTGGGTTAGTAAATGCCACACTTGTCAAACAGTAAAGGCAGGACATCAAAGACCAAGTGGATTGCTACAACCCTTAGAGATTCCATAGTGGAAATGGGAAGAGATTGCGATGGATTTTGTAGTGGGACTATCAAAGACAAAATTGAATCATGACGCTATTTGGGTAATTATTGATAGGTTGACGAAGTATGCATATTCCTCCGGATTAATGAAAGGTATTCTTTGGACAATCTAGTCAAGCTGTACTTGGATGAAATTGTAACCAAGCATGGAGTCCCTGTTTTAATTATTCCGGATCGAGATCCCAGGTTTAACTCGAGGTTTTGGACAAAATTCCAAGAATTCTTGGGAACTAAGTTGAAGATGAGTACCGCTTATCATCCTCAGACAAATGGCCAAAGTGAGAGAACGATTCAGACCATAGAAGACATGTTGAGGGTTTGTGCTTTGGATTTCAGACGAAACTGGGATGATCATCTGCCATTGATTGAGTTCTCCTATAATAACAGTTATCATGCCAGTATAGGAATGTCACCCTATAAAGCCTTGTATGGATGAAAGTGTAGATCCCCACTCTATTGGGATGGAGTGGGAGAAAAGAAATTGTTAGGTCCTGAGTTAGTTCAGAAAACCAAGGACACGGTAGTTTTAATTTGAAAAAGATTAGAGGTAGTTCAGGATAGAGAGAAAAAGAATGCAGACTTGCATCGAAAGGATATGGATATAGAATCAGGATCACTAGTATTGTTGAAAGTCTCACCTTAGAAAGGATTAGTAAGATTTGGACATAAAGGCAAGCTAACACCTAGGTATATCGGACCATTCGAGGTATTGAGAAAGATAGGTAAGGTTGCCTATAAGTTGGCACTGCCGCCGTAGCTGCAGCATATCCATAACGTGTTTCACATATCGATGCTGAAGAGATATATCCCTGATTCGAATCAAGTAATTGAGTATGAGCCAATCGAGCTTCATCCAGATTTGTCCTACGTTGAGCGACCAATCCAGATCCTAGATCGTAAAGAACGAGTCCTTAGAAATAAGTCTATTCCTATAGTTAAAGTACTTTGGAGAGATCCTCGAGTAGAAGAGTCTACTTGGGAGTTAGAGTCAGATATGCTTGAGAAATATCCTCATTTGTTTAATTAGTTAAGATTCTGAGGATATAATCTTTTTAAAGGGGGAAGGATATAACGACTCGTATATTTTTATATTATTTAAAAGTGTAATTATGGATTAATTAATTAAATAAAATATGTGTATTAGTCCTGTCAGATGTGTGATGTTTTGTTATTATTTATATATGGTTATTGGTTTACAGGGAATATTTGTATAATTAATTATTGAGCCGTATTGTTTCTGTTTCACTTTTAAAAGTGGTTTTATGGAAGATTTATTTTTATAAATATTTGGATTGTCTCTAAAAATTTTTTATGATTTTTATAATTTCACTAATTATTTTTGTGATTTTATAAATTTTATAAATCAATATTTCATTAATTAATTTTCCTTAAAAGATTTTATGATTGCATTTATTTATAAATTCAGTATTTAATTCCAGGACGCTTCAAAAATTATGAAATTCATATTTTATTAAATTTAGAATATTTTGAGAATTTTAAAATTATTTTAAAAATTTTTGGGATTAAATTCAGCCGCACAATTGTTCATTAAATCGTTAAATACAGGTATGAGTTCCGTTTCAAAAATGGTTTAAAAATTTTGAAACTTTTATTTTATTAACTCTGGGATATTTCGGAAATTTTGGTACAAAAATTGTAATTTTTCGATGCATTGCGACGCGGAGCTGGTTGGTTAATTTATCTAAACAAGAATCAAGAAAATTCTTTAAAAGCATATTCAGGACATGTGTGTGCATTTTGTTTACTGGATTGGTACGTGGCAGTGAGAGAAGGAATTAAAAAATAATATTCACCCAAACCCCCACCCCTGTTCTTCATTCGCCCTCTCTCTATCAATCTCTCGATTCTCGTCTCTCTCCTATCTTTCTTTCTTCTCGATTTCTCCTGTTCCTCTCCAATTTTCTTCCTGTTTCTCGTTTCCCTGATTATTCCGGTGAGTTCCCTGCCTGATTTCTCCGATGACTTCTCTGTTATTTTGATTCATTTATATATATAGATGCGTGTATTGCGTGTGTGTATTATTGTGTGCATGTGTGTGTGAGGTGATGTTGTGTGTGTGTGTGGTGGTGGAAGGCGGTGACGCCTCCTGTGGTTGTGACTTGTTCCGTTTGGTTTCGTTGGCGCGTGTTGCGCGTGTAGTCTGTTAGTTCGAAATTCTTTCAATAATATTTTATTATTTTATTTTTCTGCAAGAAAATTCTTGAGTAATTTCGTGATATAAAATGTATTTTCGTGCGGGAAATGATTTTTAAAATAATCGGTGGAATTTTTGCATTGGAAACCCGAAATTTAAATCGGGTACCCGCAAAATTTTGCCGCCGTTGACGATGAGCCTCGACGAGTCGACGGTGGACGGTGATGATTTTTATCTGAGTTCTAAATTTATAAAACAAATAAAATGATTCGTATAAATTATTTTTGAATCGTAAATAAGTTTTTATGTTACAAGTCGTATCGAGGTGTGGATTGAAAATTGTGATTTGTTAGGAATTGGACGTCGATTATGTTTCGACAGGTAGTCCAATAAATAGAGGAGTCACTGTCTAAATTTTTCCGAAAATTATTTTAATTATGGGAATATTAGTCGAGCGTATATATTTGTAAATAATTATTGAATGAACTCTGATTGTTACGTGTATCATATTAATATGTATAAGTATGAGTCGGGAATTTCTATCGTTCGGGTAAATGATTAGCGAGGATATGTCAAGTATTACTAGTCGTCTAACCTAGGATATTTCGATTCTGTAGGTTCAAGTCGAAGGACTCTAAAGTTAAAGTCGTATTAAAGTCGAGTTAGTGTTATTTGAAAAGGTTCGCAAGGCAAGTACCCCTGAACAAATCTTTTACGGTTCAGTATATATGAATAATTGTTGATACAATTTGCGCAGTGGAACAGAATGTTTTAAGTTACGTATCACCTGTATTTGAAAATATTCGTTTAATTATGTTTTGGGGAAAAGTAACTTCTGAAAATGCCTATCTCTAAATTGTGAATAAAATTGGAAAGGTTTTGTAAAGTGTGATGTGATATAATGGAACAGTGGACTTGGAAATGAAAATAGCATGCTAAAATTGAACTCTGGTATTCACACAGCACACGACTGATGATATGTTTTACAGAGCATGATAGTTGTTGATATCCAGTTTATACCTGTTTTACTTATTTTTGTAAACGAGTTTTATTTCTGTTTCTATAACTATTTTTTTAAAACTACTTTACTTGTTATTCATATAGTGGTACTTTTGAGAAATTGATTGTTCACCCTTGCAGCTTATTTTGTATATATATATATATATATATATGTATATTGCAGATGCCCAGAAGACCTATCAGACCTGGTCAGAACAGAGTTTCAGCCCCTTCCGGTCCCGACTCCTATGAGGTAGTTTGTATCAGAGCATATGGTCTGATGAGTTGCTGTAATAAGTTAATGTGTCAATCTTTTAATAAATGGTTGTGTAATATTATAGCTTAAATCATACATGAACCTGGATCGGATTGTAACGTCCGAGAAATATTACGTAATTATTTTTATCAATGAACAATTATTATGTGAATTTTATGTGAATTTTGGTGAATTATTTGATGATTGAAATTAATATTTCGATGTTTATTTATGATAAAATTTAGATATTTTAATATTTAATTATCCAGAATAAAATATAGATAATTTTGGTATTTTCTGAGAATTTTTGGATCGTTATGTGAATTTATAAGAATTTATAGAATTAATAATGATTATTCTTACATAATTATAAAAATTTCTTTTTAGAATCAGAAATCGTTCCACTTCAACCGTTTTTGCGTTTTTACAACCCGAAACTCTTCCGAAAACTCCTTCCTAACCTAATATGATAATTCTGAACACTTTTCATGTTTTGATTTTCGATCCGGGGTACGGTTTGATCTGTACGAGTCCCGGCGTGAAATTTTCGATACGCTAATCATTTTATAGATCGATAAGAATCCGTATTCTCAAAAGGCGAGATATTATTACTTTATTTTTGTATAAAGTGTTTTATAGGAAGCTCTGTTTTGATAATTATCCAAATCTGGTATTAAAATCGTATCGTCTTTTTGGATTACTTAGCGGCTAATTAACTTATTTTCGAATCCGATATGTAAATGTACTTATCGAATTATTAATAAATAAAATATGTGATGGTTCTGTCAGCTATGTGTTGTTGTATTATTAATTGTTTGTGATTTATTGGATGCGGAGATTAATTTTGTAATTATTATCGAGTTGTATAAACTTAATTCATTTTTAAAGTGATTGTACTAAATATTTATTCCTATAAATTGTCTCTAAAATTATTTTTGTTATTCCATAATTTTATATATTATTTTTAGGGGTTTATAAAATTAAGAAATCAATATTTTATTAATTATTTATCTTTAATAATTTTCTGATTTCATTTAATTGTAAAATCATATTTTATTCCAGAATGCTTTTAAAAATCATGAAAATTTTATTTTATTAAGTTTGGAATATTTCATGAATTTTAAAATTATTTTGAAAATATTTTGGATTAAAGTTCAACTGCACCGTTGTTTGTTACATCGTAAAATACGGGTATAGTGGGTAAGTTAAAAATAATTTAACAATTATGGAAGTTTTATTTTGTTGATTTTTTAATTATTACGAGGACGTTTAAAATTAATTTAGCATTTTTCGGATTGTGGTCACTCGCAAGTCACTCGTTAAAATGCGGAATTAATCGATATACAGAACCAAAAAGAGAACAACAAAAGAAGAAAAAAAAACACACATGCGTGAACCCCTGTTCTATTTATCCCCCCTTTTCGACCCGGTTCCTCTCTCCCTCAACCCTAATCCCTCTCAATTCTCTGCCCTCTCTCTTCTCTTAATCTCTCCTCTTTGCTCTCATTTAATCTCTTAATTACTCCCTCTTTCGTTCTTATTTCTTCTTCCTCTTTCTCTGTTCTTCTTACTTCCGTTTTTCCCCCGTTTCTTTTCTTCATTTTCCGGCCGATTCACGGCGCCGCCTTGCCTTCTGTTTCTCCGGTTTAATTCCGGTGATTTTCTCAGCCTTATCCCTGTTGCTTTATATATATATGTGTGCGTGTCTCTGTCTATATGCTTTAGTGTGTGTGTGTGTGTTTCAGTGTGTGTGTGTTTAAGTGTGTATATGCGAGTGTTAGTATGTGTTATGTTCGTGCGGCGCGTGGCCGTGTGTGTGCCCGCTGTGGTTCTTGGGTTGGGCCTGGTCGGCCTGTTTGTGTGTGCAGTTGTTATTTTGGGATGTTGTAAGTCTAATTTTGGTTTCCTTTTTGTGCAGAAAATGTTGATTAATATTTTGTGATATTAAAATCCAATGCGCGTGGAAAATGATTTTTATATAATCGGTGAAATTTACGTAGGATGCCCGGTATTACGGGAACCCGTGAATTTTACTGCCGTTGACGATGAACTTCGGTGAGTCAACGGTGGACCGTGATGAAATGTTCTGAGTCCTAAATTGATATAAATTATAATTAAATAAAATTTGTTAATAAAATGAATTGCGAAATGAAAATATGAATAAGAACATAAAAATACGAATAATGATAATAATAATTGAATTTGTTTCGGTGATTGGAATTCTTGATTTGGGATTGTTGATTGTGAAATTGGAGTAATTGTTGAAGTGTGACGTCGAACTTATTCGACGGGTAGGCCGATAAACAAAGGAGACGCTGCCCAATTTTCGAGAAATTAATTTCGAAAATACGAGAACGTAACCTATAATTATCGGAGACGTCGAATGAAAATATATAATTATGTTATACGAATCTAGTTATGTGTGGTAACAAAATATTTTATAATCACCCTACTATTTTCAAAACAATGAATATACATACTTTCCGAAAACAAACACCGAACCGAGTTTCGAAGATGTGAACCATAATTGCTATGTATATTTCAATAATACATATAAATATAAGTTGGATTATGAAATCGTATGGGTACAATAGGATAGTGATGTGATGTTAAGCGAAATGATTATCTGAATTAGAGTATTTTAACCCTGTAGGTCCTAGTCGGAAGACCCGAGATTTGACGTTGGACTAGGAATGATCTAGCGATTAGATGTCAAGATTAACGAAGTTCCAATCGAAGGGCCTGAGTGTTGGGATCGTATCCAAAATGGGATAGTAGATTGACGATAAAGCCGAACGTTCAAGTCGAACCAAAGTCAACTAGTAATAGCGATTAAAGCTTATTGAGGCAAGTATTCCTGAACTTTCTTTTAAAATACTGCAATTATTTATCCGTTCCTATTCTAAGTTCAGAATAGCTAAATATTTTATATTTCGCTGTAATTACTCTGATTATGCATGTTCTTTTCATTATTTTTCCTATAATTCAATTGCTCTCTCGAGCAAATACCCATTCTTTCGGGTAATTTGCGAACCCTGAATTGGGATGTTTTGAATTCAAATGATTTGACATCAAAATACTCCACGGGCTGGATAATGATATTTTGGGGATTAAGTTTTACTTAATCCTAAGGATCGGGACATGACCGGTGCCTTGAGATGGGCCGTAGAGCCTGGGGACCCGAATGGATCTATACAGGTAGGTATAGATCTGTACTGTATCCTGACTGAGTAGCATGATATAGATGTGAACTAGTGTCCGGTCTAATTTGTTGTTGATCGCCATTAACGGCATTCTCTCTCGAAAGTTTTATGATTCCAAAAACCGGGCAAAATCCTGATTCAGGAAATGGATCTGGGAATCGCTTGTCACGTTTGGATTTAAACCTAAAGGCTGGTAACAGCCAAGGTTTAGACGCTCAACTCCCTCGAATAAATAAAACTGTTTAAAATTGTTTAGAGATTTTGTCCGGGAATTTTTCTTTGTTATTAATATTTGGAACTCAAAATTTTATACTTGTTGGGAATTTTTGGCTCACTCTTGCTTTGTAAATTCTTATTTCTTTCAGAAGCAGATAAGGATAAAAGGGAATAGCCTTCGTTAGACAGCAGAAGTTAGAGAAATCTCCGCTGCGAGAGAACGAAGATGTTAGGAAAATATGCCAAGGACATTAGCATAAAGGTATTTGCACTTGTATTGTAGTTGATGTGAATTGTAGAAAGTTAGATTCTTGTTTCATACCATAACCTGTAAATGATCCGGATTCAAGGGGTTAATTGAATATTCTTTTATTTTATGTAAAGATTGTTTATTGACACCAAATCTTGACCCCGGAATTGGGTTGTTACACGGATCTTGGTTTTGGGGTTGTGTTAGTGTAATAATGATAATTTTGTAGTTTATAATTATGGTTTGTTTTATTTAGTGACGTCAGCTCCTGACCCCGGGGTTGAGGCCGTTACAGAACAGGATATTCTAACCCTAATATGGTTGAATTCCATGTTTCTGCCAATACCTCCTCACCAAATAATGCTCTTCTAATTGATTTATTTAAAGCTTCAAGAGCTTGAGTATTTGATAGAGTGTTTAACTTATTACAGGATGTCGTGGCTGACAGGCAAATTTCAATAGACCCACCTTGTTGAGAAGACGAATCTAGTAATTATTTATGTGCCTTTTCAGCCATTGTATCCTTTTGAGAAGATACATGGGAGGTTACAGTTGTCTCAGGAGGGATACTACTTTGCTTCATTGGAGACAGAGCTGTGGGTTTATCCAAAGTACCGTCCTTATGTGCTGTAACATGTGCAATTTCTCCCTCTACACTCATAGGATCATTAAACTCCAGGGTTTGGGCTAGTAGATTTTGAGATTTGGTTATTGGCTCTAGAGGGTGGTTATGAATTTGCGGGAAAATAAACTCACTGCCTCCTGATAGTAACTGCTCTTGGGCAAGATATGTGTGAAAGTGACCAAGATTAAGTGAATCAATATCAATTAAATCATCGAATATAGTGCTCATAGAAGACTCATTCATACTTGTGAAGTCTGGCATGTAGACATTTGTCTCTGATTGATTGGGCTCAGCTTCTCCTTGGTATTCAGCAGCTTCAGGTTGAGAAACCTCGTCTGACTATTCATCAATTACAGGTTCTTGGTCAACATCCATTGGTTGAGCTTCGGGATTAGGCTTAGGATCTGCTTCATGTTCAACCTCTGCCTCTGCATCATCCTTATTTGCACCATCAGATTCTGGATTATCGGATTTATGATCATCTTTATTCTCAGATTCGGGTCCTTGATTAATGGAGTCAGAGTACTCTTGCATGAAGTCTGTCACATGAATGGGGTTGTTGTTGGAATAGGGATTTTGTCTATACAATCTACCCACCATTTTGGAGGACATAACTTGTGAATTTACCATATTGTCACTATTAACCAAGGCCTTCTGAGCTTCCGTGAGCTTAGAATTGAGAACAATCTGAAGGAATGATGTATAAGATGTAGTCATGTTGTTGAGCTTAATTCTCCAGTATCTCTTTCATGAACAGACGTCCAAAATTGATACGAATGTTCTGAGCAACAACCACTCCAACTAGCCTCATGAAATGTGTTAGTCCATGAAATCCACCAGCCTTGGGAGACAGACAGAAGGATATAATGTTGAAGAATAAGTTCTAAGGCTTAGGGATGACTTTTGTTTAAATGCTTTGCATACTTGTCATTTGGTATGGTGCTCCTTATGCCCCTGAAGAAGCTAAAAACTTTATAGTCTCTTGGAAAATCATCAAAATTATCCTGAGGAAAGTGAAGATGTTCATTGAAGTCATCCTCAGTGATTAATATCATTTCATCTTCATTGGGAAACAAGAAGCTTAGCTGATCTTCATCTGATGTGTCCAGAGCTGTGGTGTGAACGAGTTTGAGGAGCTCAACATTTAATTGTACATTAGTAGTTAAGGCATAGTGCACAATCGTGTGCTCGTTTAAAAATCGAATCCAATTTTTAAAATAGCCTATGTGAGCTGATTACGATTTTTAACCGAGTCATAATTTGTTTTAAGTATCATAATGTTATTCTCCATTTTAATTAAAAATGATAATAAAATTTTGACCGAAAAAAAATTTATCGTGCACTTTAAAATATTAACTCATAACTAATGCAATACACAAATTAATGCAGAATAATTATGCAATAATAAACTAAGCCAATATGAACTAATTAACCAATTAACCAATTTAAACTAAGCCAAACAATCCCTTATGTTCAAGAAAACCAAAATCTTCGATCTGTAAACTTAACCGGTGAAATCACATGTTTTTACAGTCAAAAGAAAGAGTGTGTTGTGGGCTCCAAGAATCTGCAATTTTTTAGAAATTTTGACAGAGTTTTGGTACTGATTCAATCAATTAAATTTTTTTCTCCTTTTTTGCCCTTACTTGCGTTGTGTGTGTAATCGTGTGTTTATGTATGAAAATTGACTGAGATATGCTGATATACACTTACAAACCACTCACAAAAACTTATGTGAGTTACTTGCGACTACTGTGTGTAACAGTGCACAAGTAACTAGACTATATTGTGAAGGCACAGTCGCAAGTAACTAAGATAGACAAATCTTAGTTATTTACTTGCGCTCCTAAGGGCTTCCAAGTCGCAAGTAACGGAGATAAAGAAACTATGATTAACTTACCTGCGACCAAGTACTCCTCTAGGGTCTCAGGTCGCAAGTAACTTCCCTTAGAAAAATTTCAAGTAGTTACTTGCGACTAGACTTCCCTTTAACAAAATTAACAATCAGAAATTTGTTGAAGTGTTTACTTGCGACCTTTGTTGCCCTGTGGTCGCAAGTAACTATACCTGGAAATTAAATTTGTCAATCACAATTTGTTTCATAAAAACACAACAATTATCATTAATTGATAAAATTATATTTTCTTGGAATAAATTATGCTTCTATTTTCAAATTAATTTTAATGAACCCCTTTAAATATCAAATAATTTAAAGTTCATTAAAACTAATAAATCACAACTTTGATTTATTATAGTTGAAACTTTTATCATTGAATTGATCCAGTCTCAATTAGTTAAATCAAAATTATGCTGCAACATTTTACTCATAACTTAACTTGCTTCCACTGGTGGCGGGCGGGCGAGTCACAAAATCAAAGCCAATTATGATTTAAATTATTTTCAAACAATTTTTATAATATAAGTGTGCTAAAATATTTATCAATTAGATACAAGCACACAAATATTTGAAATACGAGAAATAAATAGTGACATATAAATCCACGTGTCCTTAGAATATTGATATTAAATAATAAGTGGATTTATCTGATACAAATTGCAGTTATTGATTCCTAATTTGTTAATTAGACAGATTTAACATCCCAAGTTCACTAACCAACTTAGAGAAAGTGTTTTCATCAAGTGGTTTTGTGAATATATCTGTAATTTGATCCTCTGTGGGTATAAAATGTAATTTCACAGTGCCATTTGTGACATGCTCCCTGATAAAGTGATACCTGATATCAATGTGCTTAGTTCTTGAGTGCTGAACTGGGTTGTTGGAGATTGCTATGGCACTCGTGTTGTCACTGAATATTGGAATCTTTGATACCAACAGACCATAATCCCGCAGTTGGTTCCTCATCCACAAGATTTGGGCACAACAGCTTTTAACAACTATGTATTCAGCTTCAGTAGTTGATGTGGATATTGAGTGCTGCTTCTTGCTATGCCAGGATACCAACCTTCTTCCAGGAAACTGATAGCTTTCTGAGGTACTTTTTCGGTCAATCTTACAACCTGCAAAATCAGAGTCTGTATAGCCAACTAGGTTAAAACCTGTACCTTTAGGGTACCAAACTCCAAGATTTGGAGTCCCCTTAAGATACCTAAATATTCTTTTAACAGCTATAAGATGAGATTCTTTAGGATCAACTTGAAATCGAGCACATAAGCATGTTAAAAACATAATATCTGACCTACTTGCTGTGAGATAAAGTAATGATTCTATCAAACCTCTGTAGCTTGTGATGTCAACTTTCTTACCAGTTTGTCTTGATCAAGCTTAGTAGTTGTTGGCATTGGAGTCTTTGCTGGAGTTGAATCTTCCATATTGTACTTCTTTAAAAGTTCTCTGATGTACTTGGATTGACAGATGAATATACCATCTTTCCTTTGACTCACTTATAATCCAAGAAAATAGTTCAACTCTCCCATCATGCTCATTTCATACTTACTCTGCATTAGCTTTGAAAATCTCTTGGAAAGATCATCATTAGTGGAACCAAATATAATGTCATCAACATATACTTGAATTAATATCATATTAGATTTATGCATTTTATGAAATAGAGTTTTATCTATGATACCTCTAGTAAAACCATTTTCAAGTAAAAACTCAGAGAGAGTGTCATACCATGTCCTTGGAACTTGCTTAAGACCATAAAGAGCTTTGAATAGAAAGTATACAAAATTAGCCAGATTTGGATCTTCAAAACCTGAAGGTTGTTCTACATACACCTCTTCTTCTAGCTCCCCATTCAGGAATGCACTCTTCACATCCATTTGATAAACCTTAAAATATGAATGTGCTGTGAATGCCAAAAACATACTGATTTCCTCAAGCCTAGCTACTGGTTCATAGGTTTCATCATAATCTATACCCTTTTCTTGAGAGTAACCTTTAGCTATCAGTCTGGCCTTGTTTCTCGTTATAATTCCATCTTCATCTAACTTGTTTCTGAATACCCATTTAGTGCCTATCACTAACTTGTCCTTTGGTCGGGGTACCAGCTTCCTTACCTTCTGCCTCTCAAACTAATTGAGTTCCTCTTGCAGCTTTCGTGTTTTATTGAGAAATGAAGATAGGAATTTGGTTGACTTCAATTGAAATTTAGGGCGTGGGTGTGTACGTATTGATTAAAAAATCAACTTTATTTTGAACCATCTTGGATTTAGTGTTTATTTCTTGTTAGCTTAGCTATTTTTAGGGTGTGGGTGTGTATGTAATTGCAGCTAGAGATATTCATGTACATGTATTGTATAACTTATTGCAGGAGGGTCGTTTTTGGTTTTTAGAATCGATGTTAAAAACCATAAATACACATTAGTTTACATGTATAATGGTAATGTCTTAAAATCATAAAGACAGCAGTTAAAACAAAATATCCGATGTTTATGAAGGGATATTAGCACATGTAAACATGGCAATAACATCGATTCAAAAATAAACTACCGATGTTTATTTATCATATTAACATCGATTATTTAGAAAATAATCGATGTCTATTGTTCAAATTAACATCGGTTATTTAGAAAACAATCGATGTTTATTGTTTAAATTGACATCGGTTCTTTAGAAATAACCGATGTCTAATAAGTATGACACATCGGGTTTTTTATTTGTAATCGATGTTAATTAATAAATATTGCTTGTGTGCTATAGTTTTAAATAGGCCTAATCGTCCTAATATTGCATTTCTGAACTTGACATTACTCAATTAGATAACAAGAATGTGAATTAGACATCAGAAATTTTCCAGAAACGTTGTGTAAGATTACTTAGACATCGGTTTTTAACCGATGTTTATGAGAAAATATCTTTAACATCAGTCGCGAAGACATCATACATTTTTTACATAGACATCAGTTTTTAACCGATGTCTAAGGTGTTTTTTCTAGTAGTGCCCAAACAACTGCTCATCGGGAAAAGACTCATTAATCAATGTCTCATCCTGTGAAGTAGTACTCGGATCTTCTAACCAAGAGAGATGATTAGCGACTTGATTCTCAGTACCTTTCCTATCCTTGATCTCCAACTCAAATTCCTGAAGTAAAAGAACCCATCGAATTAGTCTATGGTTCGAGTCCTTCTTCGAGAAAAGAGTGAATCGCATCGTGATCAGTGAGAACTGTCACCTTCGTCCCAAGCAAATAAGATCGAAACTTCTCAAAACCCTAGACAATGGGTAAGAGTTCTTTCTCAGTAGTAGTATAATTCAGTTGAGCACCATTGAGGGTCTTACTAGCATAGTAGACCACATGAAATATATTGTTCTTCCTCTTCCCAAGAACTACTCCAACTGCATAGTTACTTGCATCGCACATCATTTCAAAAGGTTCATCCCAATCAGGTGCAGTTATGACAGGTGCCATGATCAAACTCTTCTTTAAGCTCTCAAAAGCAGCTAGGAACTCGTCATTAAACTTGAAAGGGACATCTTTTACTAAAATATTGCACAAAGGTTTAAACATTTTTTAGAAGTCCTTGATGAACCGCCTATAGAAACCCGCATGGCCAAGAAACCTGCAGACTCCCTTAACTGAAATTGGTGGAGGAAGGTTTTCAATTACCCCCACCTTGACTTTGTCCACCTCAAGACCTTTACTAGAGACCTTGTGCCCAAGAATTATACCCTGTTGCACCATAAAGTGATATTTCTCCCAGTTGAGAACCAGATTCGTCTCAACACACCTTTTAATAACTGCGCCAAGATTTTGCAAGCACTCATCAAAAGAATCACCGAACACAGTGAAATCATCCATGAACACCTCCACATTTTGACCAATCATGTCAGAGTAGATAGCCATTATGCATCTCTGAAATGTGGCAGGTGTGCACCATAAAACCCAAAAGAAACTCTTCTGAAGGAAAAAGTACCAAACGGACAAGTGAAGGTAGTCTTTTCCTGATCTTCTGGAGTGATGCAAATCTAATTATAGCCCGAATAGCCATCTAGAAGAGAATAGTATTCATGCCCAGCCAACCTGTCAAGCATCTGATCAAAAAACGGAAGAGGAAAGTGATCCTTCCTTGTGGCTTTGTTCAGCTTCCTAAAATCCATGCAAACTCTTCACCCCGTGACTGTTCGAGTAGGAATGAGCTCGTTCTTCTCATTAGCAACCACTGTGATGCCTCCTTTCTTCGGCACACACTGAACTGGACTCACCCAAGAACTGTCAGAAATAGGATAGATGATCCCTGCATCTAGCCACTTGAGAATTTCCTTCTTCACGACCTCTTTCATTATCGGATTTATCCTTCTCTGCTGCTCAATAGTTAACTTGCTTCCTTCCTCTAGAAGAATTTTATGCATGCAATAAGAAGGGATGATTCCCTTGATATATGTTATAGTCCATCCAATTGCGGATTTGAACTCTCTCAGAATTCTCAAGAGCTTATCCTCATCCCTACATGAAAGGTCAGATGCAATAATAACAGGAAAAGTAGATGCATCACCAAAATACACATATCTCAAGTATTCCTTACCATTTGATCAAGTTCTGAAGTAACCACAGAATCGACCAATTCCACTTTTAAGCATTCCTCATTATCAGTAGGGAATTTCATGGAATTGAATATGTTAAAAGTCATATCATGATCCAGTAATCGCATAGTGAGCTCACCCTTCTGCATATCAATCAAGGTTCATCCCGTAGTCAAGAATGGTCTTCCTAAGATTATGGGAATCTTCTTATCCTCCTCGAAATCAAGAATTACAAAATCAGCAGGGAAGATGAGTTTATCCACCTTGACCAAAACATCCTCCACAATTCCTCGTGGATATGTAATAGAACGATCCGCCAACTACAAGGACATATAAGTAGGCTTAGGATCAGGTAATTCCAACTTCTTAAAGACTGACAACGGCATCAAATTGATGCTCGCCCCCAAGTCACATAAGCATTTGTCGAATGATACTTTTCTGATGGTGCAAGGAATATTGAAGCTTCCAGGATCTTTAAGCTCCGGAGGAAACTTCTGTTGCAGCACAACACTGCATTCCTCCGTGAGAGCAATGGTCTCTATTTCATCGAGCTTCACTTTCCCAGAGAGAATACCTTTCATAAACTTTGCATAGCTAGGCATCTGTTCAAGAACTTCAGCGAAAGGTATGTGAATACGAAGTTTCTTGAACACATCCAGAAACTTTGCAAACTGCTTATCCAACTTTTGCTTCTGCAGCCTCTTAGGAAATGGAGGTGGAGGATAGACCCGTTTCTCCCCTGTATTACCCTCAAGAGGAGTGTGTTCCACAGTTTTCTTCCTTGGTTCCACTTCTGCTTCCTTTTGCACTTCTTCTTCAGCCATATCTTCAGAATCTGGAACTTGAGCTTTTTCTTGGCTTGCAACCTTCCCAGACCTCAATGTAATTGCATTAACCTGTTCTTTTGCTTCCTTCTTTCCTGGCACTTCCGTGTCACTAGGGAGTGTACCAGGTTGTCAATTCAGCAAAGCATTGGCAATCTGCCCAATTTGATTTTCCAACGTCTTAATAGAAACCGCTTGGCTCTTGCACATGATCCTCAACGCCTCAAATTCAGATTTTTCACTAGATTATTGAAGTTGGAGTTGTTGTCTTGGTACGTATTGCGGTTGCTGAAAACCATGAGGGTTGTATTGCTTTGCTGCATACTGGTGATAAGGCTACTGCACCGCATTCTGAGTGTTTCTCCAGTCGAAGTTAGGATGATTGCGGTTATTGGGATGACAGGTGGCTGGAACTGGTTGCGGTGACCTCTGAAAGTTGCTCACGAACTAAGCTGATTAACTAGAAATAACACACTGCTTTGTCTCAATGGCACCAGCACAAAGCTCACAGACACCAGTGATCTGATTATTTCCATAATTAGCCAAAGATTCCACCTTCATCGTCAAAGCCTTTTGCTGAGCAGCTATAGCAGTAGCTGCATATACCTCCAGAATTCCTACTACTTTGCCTTGAGTTAGTCTCTGAGAAGGATTCTGGTATTCATTAGCAGCCATCAGTTCAATCAGATCATAAGCTTCAACGTAACTCTTAGCCCATAAGGCTCCACCTAATGTTGCATCAAGCATGGGTCTAGAAGTTGCACCCAAACCATTATAAAAGCAGTTAATGATCATCTAGTCAGGAATCCCATGATGAGGACACTTCCTAATCATCTCCTTATAACGATCCCAAGCTTCACACAAAGATTCTCCCGATTGTTGCATAAACTGAGTAAGAGCATTCCTGATTGCAGCTGTCTTCACCATAGGAAATAATTTAGTGAGAAACTTCTAAGCATGATCTTCCCAATTGGTGATAGAGCCTGGCGATAGAGAATGCAACCAGCCTTTAGCCTTATCTCTAAGAGAGAATGGGAAAAGCCTCAACTTAATAGCATCCTCAGAGACATTGTTGAATTTGAAAGTGTCACAGATCTCGATGAAATCTCTAATATGCATCTTAGGATCTTCCGTCGGAGAACCCCCAAACGGAACCGAGTTCTACACCATCTGAATTGTGCTAGCCTTGATTTCAAAAGTGTTAGCCGGGATGGCTGGTCTGACAATGCTAGACTGAATATCATTGATTTTCGGCTGAGAGTAGTCCATCAAAGCCTTTGTATTTGCTTCTGGTTCACCCATTGCAACAAGAGCTTCTTCTTCAACTTTCTCCTCTTCTACAAGAACTTCTTCCTCTACTAAAACTTCTTCCTCCGCTTTATCCAGTGTTCTTTTGCGAGATCAAGAACACGTTTGCATACACGCTCTCTAGAGTACCTGAAAATGCAATAAGCAAACAAGTAAGTAAAATATCCGAGTTAGTGAAATTTAACAACCACTGATGTCAAGCACATAAACTAAAAATTAACACCGAGTCCCCGGCTGCGGCGCCAAAAACTTGTTAGGACGAAAACACGCGCTAATATTCATGCAAGTATACGCGATCACAAGTAATATAGAATTCTTTCTAGTTCATTCCCATAGAGACTAGTTAAGGTTAACTTCAATCTATGCACTTATGCAATAATGGTATGGTTATTATTCAATGCTAAGATGATAACAAGTTGAGATTGTATATAACTACGAGATTATACTACCTAATATTAGCTAAGAGAATTAAGGTTGATTTACTATATGACACAAACATGGGATTCTAACCTTAGCATGCAATGGTGATGAAAACTAATTAGATAAAACGAAACTAGTAAATGCCAACTTTCGTTGTACGAAAACCCTACTACCAGACATCCACAAAAGAGATAGAAGCTAAATAGATACCAATTATATTGAGACCCTATATGTCTATTGAATTTGACAAAATAACGGTTTAATGCACAAGTTATCTATCGTGATTACATAGGGCAAGTAAGATGGTTAAAATTACCTACGAATCATGCATATCAAATACACCTATGCTAGCATGGTAAGTTCTAAACCCCTATATTCACTTTCGCTTCAATAGAGATTAACACGTTATCTTATAATTTTGCGATGCTCAGATGACGAATAAGCACAACCAATACTAGGAAATCATACAATCACCACATACTAAGGTATCGAAAAAAATTAACTATTGAAATCCATAAGTAAATCCGCTAGAACCCCACGATAACGATTATCCCATAACCAAACTCATCATCATCGTGGGTTCCGATGAAAGCATGGTATAATAAACTAAATCTTTATAAACTGAATAATAACCAAAATATGTTAAACAAGAGTACAGGTTCAACAAAACAAGAAAACTAGAATCCAAGATTATAGCTTAAAACAAAGAATCATAAGTAGAAACTAGATCCTCTTCGCCTTGGTTGTATTTGTGCTCCCAAGTCTTCTCGCAGTCTTCTCCTTAGTCTCCGTTATGAAAACTGTCTTTAAGTTGTCTTTATATAGCAGCCCAAGTCGTCCAAGAGCCTAGAAAATCAATCTTCTATTCAAAACAAGATTCCTGGAAATTGACCCGGCGCGGCCGCGCGCTCTCCCAGCGCAGACACGCTGTAACTCTGAGAACTTGCGCGGCCGCACGGTAACACAGCGCGGGCGCGCTGACCTTCTGGAAAATCTTCTGATTTTTATTTTCTTTGTTGATTCTTGATGGAATTCAACGAGTATATATTCAAGACACCTTCCTAACACCATTTTAGCACCAAAGTAATGCTAAATCTCCTCGATCCCTTATCTATCCCTGAAATGCAAAACACTACAAAAACATATCAAATACACAAATAACTTGAGTACAAAATACCGATTCAAGCCTTTATAGAGCATTCTAAGTGGACATAAATTCCACTTAACAACTACTTCCTCCGTTTTATCCAGTGTTCTCTTGCGAGATCGATAACGCGTTAGCAAACACGCTCTCTAGAGTACCTGAAACACAACAAGTACCTAAGTAAGTAAAATATCTGAGTCAGTGAACTTTAATGACCACTGATGACAAGCACACAAACTAAATATTTACACTGAGTCCCCGGTAGCGGCGCCAAGAACTTGTTAGGATAAAACACGTGCTAATATTCACACAAGTATACGCGTTCACAAGTAGTATATAATTTTTTCTAGTTCGTTCCCACAGAGACTGGTTTAGGTTAATTTTCAATTAATGTACTTATGCAACGATGGTATGGCTATTATTCAAGATGATAACAAGTTGAGATTGTTTATAACTACGAGATTATACTAACTAATATTAGCTAAGAGAATTAAGGTTGATTTACTATATGACACAAACATGGGATTCTAACTTCATTAAATACTTCATTCAATAGCCTTTTTTATTCTTAACCTTAGCATGCAATGGTGATGAAAACTAATTAGATAACATGAAACTAGTAAACGCCAACTTTCGTTGTACAAATACCCTACTACCAGACATCCATAAAAGAGATAGAAGCTGAATAGACACCAATATGTTGAGACCCTATATATCTGTAGAATTTGATAACATAAAGGTTTAAAGCGCAAGTTATCTATTGTGATTACATAGGGCAAGTAAGATGGTTAAAATTACCTACGAATCATGCATAACCAATACATGAACCTATGCTAGCATGGCAAGTTCTAAACCACTATATTCACTTTCGCTTTAGTAGAGATTAACACGCTATCTTACAAGTTCATGATGCTCATAAGACGAATAAGCACAACCAATACTAGGAAATCATATTGTATTTGTACTCATAGGTCTTCTCTCCGTCTTCTCCTTAGTCTTCGTTATGAAAAACGTCTTTAAGTTGTCTTTATATAGCAGCCCATTCTGAATAGAAGTCCAGAAAATCCATCTTCTAATCAATTCAGGATTCCAGGATTTCGACCAGGCGTGACCGCACATTATCCTAGCGTGGGCGCGCACTAACACAGTGCGAGCGTGCTGACCTTCTGGAAAAATTTCTTACTTCTATTTTACTTGCTGGTTTGTGATGGCGATCAACAAGCGAACATCCGAGGCACCTTCCTAACACCAATTTAGAACCAAAAGAATGCTAAATCTCATCCTTCCTTTATCTATATCTGAAATGCAAAACACTACAAAAACGTATCAAAAACACAAACAACTCGAGTACAAAACACCAATTCAAGCATTTTATGAAGCATTCTAAGTGGACATAAATGCCACTTAACAGGAACAAAGAAGAGAAAAAAGAAAGGCTGAAAGAGAGGAGATGAAAAGAAAATATATACAAGAAATATAAATGTTTGAACAAAAATCTGAAAAACTCAAAGCAAAGGGGATGAGCAGAATATTAAAAGAAGCACACTTTATAAACATCAAGGTTGAAAGGTTCTCAAGATTCAGAGTTGGTTACTTGAATGGTTATTCACTAGATGAGTGGCTCAAGCTTGTGGAAGCTCTAAGAGGGACTCAAATCATAGAGGAATTGCAAGTACTTGTAAACTTAAAGGACCTTATTAGACAAGAAACATGCTATGAGAAATTTGTGTGATGAATTTACCTTTCAAACTCATGTAATCTTTAATGTATAAAAGTTATAATTCTGTCAAGTTTGTATATAATGTTTTATTGTTCAATGTAACTTGTGGTTAGTCTTGTTACCAGGCATGAATTTTTGATAAGCAATCTTCTCACAAATTGGGGAGATTGTTGTGCAAGACATGCATGTACTATAACAAGACTAAGTAAAATTGACAACTCTAAGAATTAGTTGTGTGATAATCTAAATTTGTATTTTATATTGTATCACATGAGTCTGTAAAAATGTCAAAGATTAAACTGGAGTATTTTTCTATATACAGTCTCAAGCCTAAGAATAAACTCTGGAAGAAGATCAAGAAGATTATGCCTTAGAGCAATTGTGAAGAAGCTTGGAGTTGAATAAATCTATTTTAGGAAAAATGTTTTAAGTCAAGATATCTACAAGTCACAGATCAAGTCATATAGAGAAGTCATTCGAGAACTCCAGAATAACTTATCGAGAAGTCCAAAACAAGTTATAGAGAAGTCTCAGAGATATCGATAAGCCAAATGAAGACATGAAGATTGGAGATATCGACAAGTCAAATCATCATTAGAGATCTCATAAATATCTACAATTCAAAATTTATATAGAGATCTCTGAGATATCGAAAGTCATTTCTGGATTAGAGAACTTAGAGATATAAACAAGTCAAAATGAAGATATGAAGATTGGAGATATCGACAAGTCAATTTTCTCATTAGAGATCTCATAGATATCGATAAGTCAATATGCTTATAGAGATATCAGAGATATCGACAAGTCATTTCCACATGCAGAAATTTGGAGACCTCAACAAGTCAAGTTCTCTTATAGAGAACTTAGAGACCTCGATAAGTCAAAGACAATTATAGAGAACTCAGAGTTCTCGATAAGCCATTATACTTATCGACTTGTCAATTCTTTATAGAACAAACTAAAGATCTCGATATGAAGATTAAGTATAAAATGCAGATAAGTTAAATATTCAAGATTATCAATCAAGAAACGATATAATCACATAGATTGAAAAGTCTACAAAAGCAGCTTAAAGAGTGCAATATCAAAGGCCAAGATTAAATGACAAAGGAAAGTCACAGATTCACAGGATTTGCAAAGATACACTAAGCCAGTTATGGAAAGCTTTAGAGATAACTTAAATTAGGGTTTAGTACATCTTATTGCATGCTGTGTAAACCTGTGTTTACTAATCTATAAAGTAAACACTGGCCCTTTGCTTTTAAAAGTATCAAACAAATCTAGTTTTTTTTGTAACTCTCTCAAAGAAGAAGCTGAGTTCTTTACTTACAAAGAACCCAGGATTTGTAGCATAACACTAGCTTGATTTTAATATAAAATTAAGTGAGTTTTGAAATATTATGTGCACTGTTTAATTTCAGTTAAAATAATATAATTGCATTTCTAATATGCTTTGTTCACCAAGTAACAAACATTCAAAAAGCCTTAAAATTATCTAAACACATCCATCTCCCCCTCTGTGTTGTATTCATTACCTAATAGAGGTCCTTTTTTAACATGCTCAATAGTGTTCTTGATTTAATCCATATCTTGACTTTGTTTGATAGTCTGAAGTTTATGCATTTGCAGAGATTCAAGATGGGCTTGTAGAAGACTTTTTGTACTGGCATTGGTAGTGGCTTGGATGGCTGTTTGAGTCTGGTGAATGAGATTAAACAATATGGATTTGAAGTGATGATGACTGCAATATTTTATGAACATCAAGGCTGGAGTGTTTGTAGATGAGTTAGGTCCTGCATCTCCCCCTATGTTCATGCCAGTTGCATCATCATCTTCTTCATGAGGATCATCCCTAAAAAAATCACCAGAATTTTACTGAAAATCATCACCAGCTGTAGGTGGAAGAGAATTGATTGTATCCTTTGCCCTTAGCATAGAGGCTGTAGTGTGTACCAAATTTGGGGTCCTCTCTACATCCTCATTGCCTTGTTCAGCTAAGAGTTGATATGCTTTAACAAGGTAAGTAAATGCCTTAACATCAAAAGAGACAGAATCTATAAAAGCTTGATATTCTTGATGAAATAGTCTCTCTTTGTCTGCTTCATTGACATCCCTTAACTCACTTGCAATAAGTTCCTCCCATTATTCTTTTGTTCCTGCTTTTCTCTCATGTTCTCTCTCTTTTTGCATCAAGGGCTCCCCTTGGCTTCCCACCCTCACACCCTCACCTTCACCATCTAAGGTGTGACTCCTCTCACTCACTTTAACCATAATGGAAGAAATAACATGTGGAGGTTCACTTTTTTCCTCTCCTTTTGCCTGAGAGCAACTCAGCCTCTCACTCAAATCACTATCTTCCCTCATTCCTAGAAGTGATTATACAACTACTAAGTCGTTAACACTTGTCACAATTTTGGAAATATCAAGTTGTGTAGAGACTTTCAATGGATAAGAGACATCCGTCGAAATATCAGTTGTGAATGTCAACGGATAATTGCTGTTAAGCTTATCCGTCGAGAGACAATCACTTGTCAATGGATGAGGAATATCCGTCAAAGAGGTAGAAATGAAAGAGTTAGAAGTAGAAACTGCAATTGAGTCTATGGTGATTGATTTGAGATTTGTATACACAGACTTATCAGTAGTTTTAGAAAGAAAAGGCAAATGAGCCAACAAATCATCAATAAGATGATGCTCACTTGCTTTAGATTTTGGCTCCTCCATGAGTTTCAAAGATGGTGAATCGGAAATTGATGTGTTTATCATATCCACATCCAGTGAGTTTGTGGGAGAATTGTATGTGTGGAGTGTTTCAATTGAGAGAGAATTTGGTTGTGACTCCACATTTACTGGAGCTACATCAGTGTGACTTCAAAATGGATTGGTGACTGGGAATTTCGTGACGTGATTAAGTGAATAAAGTATAATTCTGTGTTGTAATTATAAATTATGTGAATAAACAAAGGGTTAATTGATTTTGTTGGTTAATTGTCTTTATTGTATATTAGTAAATGAGAACGTAAAATGACCTGTTCCAGTTTGATGAGTCAGCTAAGGTGTGACGGCCTCAACCCTGGGGTCAGGAGTTGACGTCACTAACAACAATAATAACAATCCTAATTATTAATAATACATGACTACGACCCCTTTACTAAGACCTTTTCCAGGTTTAAATATGATTTAGGTTACAACTATTACAAGACTAACTTACAACAAACCATCCCGACACATCTAACTTAATATAGCAACTCAACAGACCATCCTTTGTCCAACACAACTACCTTAGAGGAGCCTGACATGGAAGGAACTAGAACTCTGCCCGACTACCACGGAACAATCTCCTAGGCATCTGCAATACATATACAAAACATTCTGCAAGGGTGAGCAATCGATTGCTCAGCAGTACCACTATATTAATAACAAGTAAAATGATTTAAAGTAAAGCAGTTATAGGAACATAATTCATAACTCGATAGAAAATAAGTAAACATTCATAAACTGGATATTCAAAACTAGCATGCTCTGTAAAACAATAACATCAGTTGTGTGCTGTGTACAAATACTAGAGTTTAATTCTAGCATGCCATTATCATTTCCAAATCCACTGTATAAATCACTTATTCCATTACGAGAACCACAAAGCCCAATTAGATACGTAGTGGATATGTGAAGACAGCTGATCAGGCTATTAACACCATACGGCTCCAACATCCATCCTAGTTACATGTTCCGAACTCAAAGACTAGCTAGGTCTCTGACATGCTGGACTAATCGGTTATATAGTGTGCGCAACCGAATTAGCCTCTTACGCCACCTCAATAGGCCCCCTAGCCCCAATGTATCCCATATCTGATCATTTTATCCAGTTTTCAAAACACTTGTACCTATCTCATTTTAAAATCATTCGTTTTAACAACACACATAAAAACTAGTTCACAATCATTTTCATTCGAGATAGGTACCTTTCGAAGTTACTTTTCCCCAAAACAGGTTTTGAAAACAATGATTTATAACTACAGGGGTTACGTAACTTAAAATGTTTATGTTCCATTGCGAGATTAAAACATTAGCTATTCATATATACGGAACCATAAAAGAATGGTCAGGGATACTTGCCTTGCAGAGCTTACGACTATATCTGATTGACCTTGGACTGACCTGGACACTCGGCTTTATCACCTTACTATCAGACTATCCTGGATCCGACTTCAACACTCAGGTCCTTCACTTGGAACCTCTCTTTGCTTGTCGACTGATCACTAGGTTATATTTAGTTCGATTTCAATTCTTGAGTCCTTTGACTAGAACTTACAAAGTCAAAATACCCTACGTTAGATGACCAAGTATGCTTGACATATCCTCGCTAACAAACCTACCCATATGATATCAAATCCTGACTCATAATTATATATATTATAATAACACACGCAACAATTAGGGTTCACGTTCTTGAAAATTGGTCCAGTGTTTGTTTTCAGAAAGTACTTATACTCATCATTTTATGAAATTAGGGTTATTAGTTTTGGCAAAAATATTTCATCACAACATACAATCAAGTTTCGTATAAAATATATATACATATTTATATATTCGCTCGATGTCCCGATAATTATCGGATACGCTCCCGTATTTCCGTAGTTCAATTTCCCGGAAATCGGGCAGCGTCTCCTTTGTTTATCGGACTATCCGTCGAAACAATAATCGACGTCAATTCAACAACACAATCAAAATTCATAAATTCCCAAATGCCGATTCAAATATTGTTGTTAATTATTATTTTTATTCTATATTTTAATTCGTATTATTTTTTTTACAATTTTATTCGTAGGACTCATAATTAATTCATCATAGTCCACCATCGGCTCGCCGAGGCTCCTTGCCGACGGCGGTAAAATTCGCGGGTACCCGAATAATTTCGGGTTTCCAACGCAAATTCTACCGATTAGCATAATAATTATTCCCATATGAGTTTAGTATTTATTTCACGAAAGCCATCAAAATTCGATCCTGCAGAAAATAAATAAATAAATAAATAATTCAGCTCAGCAAAATTACAACAGAACTACCGCACACTCAAGTGAACACACGCGCTGCGCATGCACGCCACGGAACCACCATGATCTCGCGGCCGGAATCCGGCGAGATGTGGCAGCAACGAACAGAAACACCACACAAAGAACACACACACAATCATATACACACACACACCAGCACGCACACACACACATATATATAGATATATATATATATATAATTATATGTATATACATATTAATTCGGACGGAAATGAAACAAAAAGGCTCGCCGGCAAGAAAACCCGGCCGGACTTATTGGAAACAGGGGTGAAATCGGGAGGAAGAGGAATATATTGAAATATAAAGAGGGAACACAGAGATATTTGCAAAAGAGCGAATTCGAGAGAGAAAGAATTGGCGAGGGGGAGCTTACGGGAGATAGACTAATAGCCGAGAATAGAGGGACAAAGTTGTGCTTTGTTTTTTTTATAATCTATTTTATCTCTTTCTGTTAAACCAACATACATGCAACACGTGTCAAAAATCTTGCCACACTGATTTATACTCTGCCACGTAACACTTAGAGATAAATATGAATGTTCTGCAGCCCGGTTTATATCCCGTAATTTGATTTTATCAAATAAACTTGCAGTTAAAAATAACCCGGAAAATTGCCAAATAAATTTTAAAATTTCCGGAATAAATAAAAACTAATAAAATAAAATTTCCATAATTTTTAAACTAGTTTTGAAACGCAACCCATACTCGCACTAAACAATTAACGAACCGAGCTACACTTAAAACAAATTCAGAAAATCACGAAAACAGTCTTAAAATGTTACAAATATCCCGAAATTTATAAAAACATAAATTTCATAATTTTGAAATAATTTCTGAAACACAATTTATACCTGCTTTTATTAATTA
This sequence comes from Apium graveolens, assembly GCF_009905375.1. Taxonomy (NCBI): domain Eukaryota; kingdom Viridiplantae; phylum Streptophyta; class Magnoliopsida; order Apiales; family Apiaceae; genus Apium; species Apium graveolens. The sequence continues at coordinate 194,619,310 of NC_133649.1, forward strand.
AATGAATCGACGTGCGGGTGAAATTAATCCCAAAAATTTCCAAAATAGTTTTAAAATTCTCGGAATATTCCAAACTTGAAAAAATATGAGTTTCATAGTTTTTAAATAATTCTGGAATTAAATAAGGATTTTACGAATAAATGCAGGGGCTAAATAATTGATGAAATATTGATTTCTAAATTTTCTAAAATCCCAAAAATAATTATTGTATTTATTAAACCATAAAAACAATTTTAGACACGTTTCAAATATTTATGCAAATAAAACTGCAATAAAATCACTTTTAAAAGCGAAACAAAATCATACAACCCAGTAACTAACCACGCAATTCAATCCCACACACTAGTAATCATATATACATAATAACAAAGCAATAACCCGCCAACATAACCCATATAAATATTTTATTTATTTAATTATTCAATAATTATACATTTAAATAATACTAAAAATATACGAGTCATTATATCCTTCCCCCCTTAAAAAGATTTTGTCCTCAGAATCTGATTTAACTAATTAAGTGAGGATATTTGTCAAGCATATCTGACTCTTACTCTCAAGTTGACTCTTCTACTAGCGGATTTATATAAAGCATACTTACTATACATATAACTCATTCCTGAGGTTTCGATCTAGGTTCTATATTATTTCGTACACACTATAGATATAAATTCATTCCTGAGGACTCGCTCTCAACGATCAAGAATTTGGATCGATCACTCTACGCAGAACAAATTTGGATGAGAGCCCATTGGCTCCTAGTCAACGACTAGATTTAAATCAGAAACATATCGCTTTAACATTGACACGTGGAATACTTTAGATATATATGCTACAACTATGGCGGCAACATCATCTTATGGGCAAATTTACCTATATTTATGAATACCTCGAACGATTCACTATATTTAGGACTCAACTTGTCCCCTCTATTCAAACCTAGCCAATCTCTTTCAAGGTGAAACTTTTGTAAACACCAATGATCCTATTTCTGTATCCACACTCTTTTAATGCAAGCCTACCTTCTTTCTTTGTGTATCTCGAGCCACTTCAACTCTTTTCCAAATCAACATCACTACGTACTCGGTATGCTGAATTAACTCAGAACCTAACAACATCTTTTACTCCCGCTTTCTCTCACTAGTGTGGGGAACCACACTTATGTCCATACAAGGCTTCGCAAGGTAGCATTCCCCTATGAGTATGATAACTATTAACATAGAAAAATTTAATCAATGGTAGGTGATTACCTTAGTTTCTTTTTAGATCCAAAATATATACTCTCAACATATCTTATATTGTCCTAATTGTCTTTTCAATTTGGCCCTTCGTCTACGGATGATAAATGGTACTCACTTTCAACTTAGTCTCCAGGCATTCGAACACCTCTTACTCATTTCCATCAGTTAAGGCTGAAAAGTAATCTCATATATTCACTTCTTATCACCTTTAGCTACAATTATTTTATTAACTCCTCAGTGATCTTAACCACATTTAATCCCTTCCTTCTGCACAGGACATCTGTAACTATACTGGCCTTGCTTAAATGGTTATTAGTGGAATAATCAGAATCTTTTGTTAATCTCAGCCCCAAAATTCATACTTGGAAACTTAACGTATAGTTACTTCCCTTCTAATCTTTATAAGAAAATCCTTGAGCGTCCTACACAGACTTTCCTATTCTTTGAATAGCTGAGGATGTTATTAATAAATACAATTTGCTCTTCCAAATACTCCTTATACACCATGTTCCCTAAATCCTTATAGACGACTGATACACTTGTTACTCCATATAATATCACAGAACTTGCAATGCTCGTAACTCATTCTAATCATAATATTTGAGATGTCCTCAAGCCGGATCTTAAGTCAATCCCCGAGAAATAACACAGTCTTTGAATTAGGTCATATAAGTAATCAATTCTTAATAGGGGTTACTTATTCTTATTCGTCGTTTTGTTAAACTCCTGATAATCAGTACACAATCTCATAATTTCATCCTTCTTCTCCAACAACATCACGGGTGCACCCCAAGGGACTATATCTGGTATGTTCACTTCCCTTTCCAATAACTTTTACAATTATTGAACTAATTATTTCATTCCATTGGCCTCTAGAGGCTCTAGGGCATTTATTTATTACTCAAACTTCCCCCAGCTTAAGTATTTTCTTCTTTGTATCTTTACACATGGTGAATCTACCTTATATCCTTAGCTTATTACTCCTTTTTTTTACATGATTGGAAGAACTTCTTATATTGCTTCTGCACCTACAAACTTACCTTACTATTGGCTTCTATACACTTTACAATTCGCTTCTTCTAAAAACCACTCCTTGCCTTACTAAAGGACAACCAACCCGTTCCTCAAATCACATCGATCTCTTCTAGCTCGAAGGGTATCAAATCAGCTACAACTATGTCCAAATTCTAAACGCTCGGTCTCTTGGTCTTTTTGAAAGTTTTGCCTCTAGCTGTGCTGGATGTTGGCCCTTGGGATATAGTATCTTGAGTAACCGTTTTACAATTCCTTGAAATATGCCTAACTTTTCCACAATTGTAGCACGTAACTCCTGGATTTTCTGGATTACATTTCGATGCATAATGACCCTTATGACCACACTTTATTGCACATTCTTTTTGCACGAACCACTGTGTCTCCTGTCACAGGACTTGCAATTCATTGCTGACATGACTGACTGAGTTGTAGTAGAAGAAATTGAGATTGTATCAGACCTAGTATGGGAGAAACTCTATCGCCTGAATCTTTTACTCCTGTTTCGGGCACACCGATTCTAAAATTCTTGACTGGATTCTCCTTGGTCTGCCTTGTCCATAACACCTTCATACTTCCTTTTCTTATCACTCTCTTCCTTAACAGCCAACTTCTGGTCACTTTCCATTACCAGGGCGGCCTGAACCATAGGGGAGTATGTCTTGAGATGCAATGCCACAACTCCTCTGCGAATTTCAGGCTTCAACCCTTTTTGAAACCTCCTTGCTTTCTGAATCTCCGTACTTACATACTCAGGAACTAATCGGGCCAATTCTGTAAACTTGGTCTCATACTCAAACACACTTATTTCACCTTGTTTCAGTTCTAGAAACTCGACTTCCAACTGATTCCTTAGGCCATCAAGAAAATACTTTTCCAAGAACAATTATGTAAATCCCGTCGAAGAAACAGGGCCTTCTCCTTCAACGCACGAATGGATTCCCACCAATAATTTGCTTTATAATATATTTTATCTCTTTCTGTTAAACCAACATACCGGCAAGACGTGTCAAAAATCTTGCCATATTGATTTATACTCTGCCACGTAGCACTTAGAGATAAATATAAATGTTCTGTAACCTGGTTTATATCCCACAATTTTATTTTATCGAATAAACTTGCAGTTAAAAATAAGCCAGAAAATTGCCAAATAAATTTTAAAATTTCCGAAATAAATAAAAACTAACAAAATAAAATTTCCATAATTTTTAAACTATTTTTGAAACGCAACTCATACTCGCATTAAACAATTAACGAACCGAGCTGCACTTAAAAAACATTCAGAAAACCACGAAAACAGTCTTAAAATGTTACAAATATCCTAAAATTTATAAAAACATAAATTTTATAATTTTGAAATAATTTATGAAACACAATTTATACCCGCTTTTATCAATTAAACGAATCGACACGCGGATGAAATTAATTCCAAAAATTTCCAAAATAGTTTTAAAATTCTCAGAATATTCCAAACCTGAATAAATATGAGTTTCATAATTTTTAAAGAATTCTGGAATTAAATAAGAATTTTATGAATAAATGCAGTCAGAAAATCACGCAGGGCTAAATAATTGATGAAATATTTATTTCTAAATTTTATAAAATCTCAAAAATAATTATTGTAATTATTAAACCATAAAAACAATTTTAGAGACATTCCAAATATTTATGCAAATAAAACTGCAATAAAATCACTTTTAAAAGCGAAACAAAATCATACAACCCAGTAACTAACCACGCAATTCAATCCCACACACTAGTAATCACATATACATAACAACAAAGCAATAACCCACTGACAGAACCCATATACGTATTTTATTTATTTAATTATTCAGTAATTACACATTTAAATAATATTAAAAATATATGAGTCGTTATATTCGGGGATAAGCTGTGTTGTAGTGTCGTCAGGTTGAACGGAACCCGTCTTAAAGAGAGATTAAGGTATTTAAATGTGAACTATGTATTATTGTATTATATGGGAATGTTAAGTTAGTATTATATTACAGTGATGTGTCAGTTCATATAAAAGATGATTGTGAAGCGTAAGTGGAAACGCTCAGCATCGGGCAGTCAGACAAGACGCGTCCCGTTACGCGAATAGTGAATATGAATAAAAAAGGAAATTTTTTATGATTGAATGTGTTACAATATGAGTCTTGATATGTGAGTAAATGTTATTTCCTGATAATGTGCATGATTATGTGATCTAGATATTTTTAAATGATTTTAAGGGATTTATTTGATTTAAAATAAGGTTTTGAACCTTTATATATTTTTATAAAAATATTCGAGTATGGTCGAGACGTAAAATTTGTTTTGTTGTCTTCAAAATAGTTCTAGAGACTTTCTAAAAATGATAGATTAAATTATTTGGTGTTCGGTGTATTTTAAAATGATTTTATCGAGTTATAATTCCATTATGAGCGTAATCTTGTAAAATTCATATAAAATAAACCGTACACTCAAAAATTATTTAAAAAATATGTCTAGAAAGCTAATTTTGAGATATATATTCTAAATTGTTATTCGTAACATTTTCATCTTTTCTGAGAGGGTTGTGTATTAATTAAATTCATTTTGAGTTAAATAAAAAGAAGATTCTAGTGTCGGGTTGGCAAAAGACTAAAATGCCCCTGCCATTTTGGCCATAAAAACCCGCCCCTACCTCTTTCTCTTCTCTCCACCCGACCACTCTTTCTTTATTTCCTTCTTTTCTCTTTTCCTTCTCGCTCTTCTCTCTCTTTTCTCTCTTTTCTATCTTCTCCCTCTTGGCGCTCTCTCTCTCTCTCTCTTTCTCTCCCTCTCTCTCTCCCTCTCTCTCTCCCCCGAATGTACACTCTCTCTCTTCTACATGCAATAGCAAATACTAGCTAGAACTCAAGATTTTCACCATTGATCATCATCTTTTCTTATTCTCTATCTTATTCCTCTTTGCATGTAAGTTTTAAGCAAGTTTTGTAACACCATCTCTTTGATTATGTCCAAGGAAAACATAATTTCTTGGAACATGTTCACAGGAGAGAATAAAGTGCTACATTGTGTGATTTTTAAAATGATCTAGTGTAATTTGATGTAGTATAGATTGCATGTTAGTTGTTTGATGTTTACTTGAATTTTTGATCAAAATCAAGTTTTTATGATTAAAAGATTTGATTACAAGGATTATTGGTAGTTGATTGTGTGTTTAGTTGGATAAAAGTGGATGCATGTCATCAAAATCTCTATGCATGTTACTAAAAATCATTCACTACACCATATATGGCCTGTTGTAACAGTTTTTTTGAGTGTAACCAGCTAAAGTATGACCATAGATAGGTTAATATTATTTTTGACTATCTATGGTTACACTTTTTTTTATTATAACCATTGGTGTCATTTAGTTTAACTATAGAAAAAATGAGGCATCTACAGTTACACAAAATATGATGTTACCAATGATCGTAAAAAAGGTGTAACGAAAAACCAAAATTTGAGGCGGTCGCATATAAAACATAAGGGCAGGGGAATAAAATTTATTAAAAGTTCACTTTGTCCTAAAACTAACAAATCCATCTTACACAACCCTCTTACTCTCGAACTCAGACTCTCCTCTCTCTCAGTTTTTTCAAGATTCTGCTCTCAATATATCCGGTGTTCTTCAATTGGATTCATTGTAATCAGTTCTTCTTGTTTTAAATTAGGGTTTGTCAATCGATTCGCTTTAAATCAATTTGGGCCTTAAAGAAGGCCTTTGGTCTCTATTAATCGGGTCTTCAACTCTGAATCATGTAAATGACTTGGTCGATGGCGATTTCTTCTTTCTCTATCTCTCTCTCTCTCTCTCGTCCATCATTTTTCGAAACACAGGTAATTTTCTCCCCTGTCTTGCAAATTAAATTTTATTATTAGGGCTTCCAATTTAATACTTGATAAATAAATTATTATTATTGTATAATTATTGTTAAGATATAAACTCATTTAATATGTGTTTTGATTACGATTATCTATATTTCAGGCCTTCAAATCGATTTAATCTCTCATTTTTATCTCATAACGGTGACCCGTATCTTTCTCAAATTTATAGATCATATTGTGTATAATTGATAATCGATTTTGAGTATATGAAATGCTTTTAATTATTTAAAAGTATCAAACAGATCTAGTTTTCTTGTAACTCTCTCAAGGAAGAATCTGAGTTCTTTACTTACAAAGAACCCAGGATTTGTAGCAAAACACTAGCTTGATTTTAATATAAAATTAAGTGAGTTTTGAAATATTGTGTGCACAGTTTAATTTCAGTTAACATAATATAACTGCATTTCTAATCTGCTTTGTTCAACAAGTAACAAATATTCAAAAAGCCTTAAAATTATCTAAACACATCCATCCCCCCTGTGTTGTATTCATTACCTAACAGAGGTCGTTTTTAACTTGCTCAATAGTATTCTTGATTTAATCCACATCTTGACTTTGTTTGAGAGTCTCAATTTTATGCAGTTGCAGAGATTCAAGATGGGCTTGTAGAAGACTTTGGGTACTAGCATTGGTGGTGGCTTGGATGGCTGTTTGAGTCTGATGAATGAGATTGAACAGTGTGGATTTGAAGTGATGATCACTGTAATATTTAGTGAACATCCAGGCTGGAGTGTTTGTAGATAAACTAGGTCCTGCATCTCCCTCTATGCTCATGCCAGTTGCATCAATATCTTCTTTATGAGAATCATCCCTAAAAGAATCATCATAATTTTACTCAAAATCATTACCAACTGTAGGTGGAAGAGAATTGATTGCATCATTTGCTCTTAGCATAGAGGCTATAGTGTGTACCAAATTTAGAGTCATCTTTACATCCTCATTGCCCTGTTCAGCTAAGAGTTGATATGCTGGAACAAGGTAAGTAAATGCCTCAGCATCAAAAGAGACAGAATCTATAAAAGATTGATATTCTTGCTGAAATAGTCTCTCTTTTTCTGCCTCATTGACATCCCTTAACTCACTTGCAATAAGTTCCTCCCATTATTCTTTTGTTCCTAAGTTTCTCTCATGTTCTCTCTCTTTTTGCATCAAGGGCTTCCCTTGGCTTCCCACCCTCACACCCTCACCTTTACCATCTAAGGTGTGGCTCAACTCACTCACTTTTACCATGCTGGAAGAATTAACATGTGGAGGTTCACTTTTTTCCTCTTCTTTTGCCTGAGAGCAACTCAGCCTCTCACTCAAATCACTATCTTCCCTCAGTCCCAGAAGTGATTATACAACTACTAAGTCGTTAACACTTGTCACAATTTTGGAAATATCAAGTTGTGTAGAGACTTTCAATGGATAAGAGACATCTATCGAAATATCAGTTGTGAATGTCAATGGATAATTGTTGTTAAGCTTATCTGTCGAGAGACAATCACTTGTGAATGGATGAGGAATATCCTTCGAAGAGGTAGAAATGAAAGAATTAAAAGTAGAAACTGCAATTGAGTCTGTGGTGACTAATTTGAGATTTTTATACACAGACTTATCAGTAGTTTTAAAAAGAAAGGGCAAATGAGCCAAAAAATCATCAATAAGATGATTCTCACTTGCTTTAGATTTTGGCTCCTCCATGAGTTTCAAAGGTGGTGAATCGGAAATTAATGTGTTTATCATATCCATATCTAGTGAGTTTGTGGGAGAATTTTGTGTGTGGAGTGTTTCAATTGAGAGAGAATTTGGTTGTGACTCCACATTTATTAGAGCTACATCAGCCTGACTTTAAAATGGCGTAGCAACTGTGAATTTTGTGACGTGATTAAGTGAATAAAGTATAATTCTGTGTTGTAATTATAAATTATATAAATAAACAAAGGGTTAAATGGTTTTGTTGGTTAATTGTCTTTATTGTATATTAGTAACTGGGAACGTAAAATGACCCGTTCCAGTTTGATGAGTCAGCTTAGGGGATAAGCTGTGTTGTCGGCCGTCAGGTTGAAGGAACCCGTCTTAAAGAAAGATTAAGGTGTTTAAATGTGAACTATATGTTATTGTATAATATTGGAATGTTTAAGTGAGTATTATATTTCAGTGATGTCTCAGTTGATATAAAAGATGATTGTGAAGCGTAAGTGGAAACGCTCAACGTCGGGCCGTTAGCAAGACGCGTCCCGTTACGCGAATAGTGAATATGAATAAAAAAGGAAAATTTTATGATTAAATGTGTTACAATATGAATCGTGATATGTGACTAAATGTTATTTCCTGATAATGTGCATGATTTTGTGATCTGGATATTTTTAAATGATTTTAAGGGATTTATTTGATTTAAAATAAGGTTTTGAACCTTTATATAATTTTATAAAATTATCTGAATATGGTCAAGACGTAAATTTATTTTGTTATCTTTGAAATAGTCCTAGAGACTTTCTAAAAATGATAGATGAAATTATTTGGTGCTCGGTGTATTTCAAAATAATTTTATCGAGTTATAATTCTATTATGAGCGTAATCTTGTAAAATTCATATAAAATAAACCGTGGGCTTAAAAATTATTTTAAAAATATGTCTTCAAATCTAATTTCGAGATCTATATTCTAAAATTGTTATTCGTAACATTTTCATCTTTTATGAGAGGGTTGTGTATTAATTAAATTCGTTTTGAGTTAAATAAAAAGAAGATTCTAATGTCTTGTTGGCAAAAGACTAAAATGCCCCTGCCATTTTGGCTATAAAAACCCACCCTCTCCCTCTTTCTCTTCTCTCCACCTGGCCATTGTTTCTTTATTTCTTTCTTTTCTCTTTTCCTTCTCTCTCTTCTCTCTCTTTTCTCTCTTTTCTCTCTTTTCTCTCTTCTCCCTCTCGGCTCTCTCTCTCTCCCGAATACACTCTCTCTTCTACATGAAATAGAAAATACTAGCTAGAACTCAAGGATTTCACCATTGATCATCGTCTTTTCTAATTCTCTATCTTATTCCTCTTTGCATGTAAGTTTTAAGCAAGTTTTGTAACACCATCTCTTTGATTATGTCCAAGGAAAACACAATTTCCTGGAACATGTTCACAGGAGAGAATAAAGTGCTAGATTGTGTGATTTTCAAAATGATTTAGTGTATATTTGATGTAGTATATATTGCATGTTAGTTATTTGATGTTTACCTGAGTTTGTGATCAAAATCAAGTTTTTATGGTTAAAAGATTTGAGTACAAGGATAATTGGTGGTTGATTGTGTGTTTAGTTGGATAAAAGTGGATGGATTTATCAAAATCTCTATGCATGTTACTAAAAATCATTCACTACACCATACATGGCCTGTTGTAACGGTTTTTTGAGTGTAACCAGCTAAAGTGTGACCATAGATAGGTTAAAATTATTTTTGGCTATCTATGGTTACACTCTTTTTTATTGTAACCATTGGTGTCATATAGTATAACTATAGAAAATAATGAGGCATCTACGGTTACACAAAAAATGATGTTACCATTGATCTTAAAAAAGGTGTAACCGAAAACCAAAATTTGAGGCGGTCGCATAAAAAACGTAAGGGGGAATTCAAATTATTAAAAACATAAGGGCAGAGGAATAAAATTTATTAAAAGTTAACTTTGTCCTAAAACTAACAAATCCATCTCACACAACCCTCTTACTCTCGAACTCATACTCTCCCCTCTCTCAGTTTTTTCAAGATTCTACTCTCAATATATCCGGTGTTCTTCAATTAGATTCATTGTAATAAGGTCTTCTTGTTTTAAATTAGGGTTTGTCAATCGATTCTCACTAAATCAATTTGGGACTTAAAGCAGGCCATTGGTCTCTATTAATCGGGTCTTCAACTCTGAATCATGTATATGACTTGGTCGATGGCGCTTTCATCTCTCTCTCTCTCTCTCTCTCCCTCTCTCTCTCGTCCATCATTTTTCGAAACGTAGGTAATTTTTTCTCCCGTCTTGCAAATTAAATTTTATTTTAAGGATTCCAATTTAATACTCGATAAATCAATTATTATTATTGTATAATTATTGTTAAGATATAAACTCATTTAATATGTGTTTTGATTACGATTATCTATATTATAGGCCTTCAAATCGATTTAAACTCTCATTTTTATCTCATAATGGTGACCCGTACGTTTCTCAAATTTATAGATGATATTGTGTATAATTGATAATCGATTTTGAGTATATGAAATGCTTTTAATTATTTATACATAATGGTGGTATTCGGGTTTTTAAAACATTGATCGGTGGGAGTCGAATTATTGAAAGGATTTATGCTGGTAAGATATGTGAATGTTATTTTTGTCCTCTGATAGAGTTGACTGTACTCTTACAATGTCAAGAGCGAGCAAAGAGACAGGGAGTAATAATAAAAAATGTTTTGCTTAGAGGGTTTATATTTCCAGTCTTTATTGTTTGGTGTTACACATATATCTCGTGACTTTGTGGTAATGTTGGTCTTAGATTTTCTTAATTCTCGACATTCTAATTGTGTGTTATGCTGCAGCAAGTTGTTCGTTTTTAAAATCTCGGGGTGAATATTTTAGGTGTTTTTTATGTTGGTGTTATCCACGTTGACTTGAGGCAAATATTGGAGTCTCTAACGATACGAGGATTCAAGCTGCTAGACTTTAAAGCTCTGGTACAAGTTGGTAATATCTAGTCATATCATAAGCAAGCGGGAAGAAATTTTTTGTAATTTTTTGCTCAACCCAAGTCCAGCTTCTATTTGAGTATCTAAAGGTAATATTTAATGTATGTTGATGTATGTTCAGAGATTACGGATTGTGAGGTGAACCATCATACTTTTGTAAGGGGTTCACTCTGTTTTTTCTGTTTTGTTTGATTTATTCTCATTTTATTTATGAAATTGTTTTACATAGATTAATCAGTAAGATAAATTGTATGCACTTATACCATTATGATTCTTAATGAGAATAATACAAGGCTGTAGGTTAAGTATTTTATGATAAAAAAAACTTAATATTCTATATTTTAGTATATTTTCTAGCTTGTAGCATTCTTACAAATTTAAAAAGTATTTGGAGGATAATTTTGAGTATACAAATAGGTTAAGGAAAGATAAAAGGAGGGATGGAAGGTGAAGAAACCAGCAGTGTCTGATGTGAGAGTATGGGCTATGAACATTATTAGTTATGTCGGTATTATTATGACTAAAATAAAACTCATGTGCATAATTTATTCAGGTTAATTAAAAAGTTTTATCGTGAAATAAAGGATGAGAAGAGTCGAAACCCTCCCGAGGTTAACAAACAGCTTAATGATGAGAAGCAATCGATGGTAAGCTCTTTAAAAGCCCATTTATCTGCAAGTTGCTTAATGTATAATATCAAATTGTTACTAATTGTGATACTGTGATTTAGTTAGATTATTTTGCCAAATTTATATGAAACTTATTAATCACCATTCACTAATAAGATTTTCTTGGAAAGGTAATACATGTTGTTAGGAATATGTTGTGAACTTGATGACAAATTAAACAAAATACCTTAGTAGATTTAACTTAGTGAATTTTATAGCACTCGATGGATGATCAAATATAGTCCCGACGGATGATTTAATATAGTCCTGAAGGATGACAATTTGACATCCACCGGGTGAGTAGTTTATGTAATAATAAGTTTTGTAGCACATTTTTGCAAACAACTTTGTATAGATTCTGTAGGAGTATATGAGTCATGTTGACTACTAGTGGATATGCTAAATAGGTTGATTAATTGTAAATATAATATGTCTTGTAATTCTGTATAAGTGAAATGAGTCAAGTGACAAATAGCTACCCGACTGATGATCAACAAAGCTACCCGACGGATGATCAACAAAGCTACCCGATGGATGCCAAGCATGTACCCGACAGATGATCAAATTCAAATATCTGTTGACAGTGACAATACAGTCACATGCGTTGAGTGTTTGCAAAAGGAATGTTTCAGCCTGTTAAGCAGGTATTTGAGAACAAAGAAGCATTACCATTTCCATGTAATTATGAAGATATTCAAAGATGTTGGAATAGAGTAGTGAAGCAGCATGAAGTTAGACTAGATATGTTTTTTATTATCTTGTCTTATTGTCATGTAAACTTGGTGATATATAAACCAAGTGTAGCTAGTGGAATAGTCAACTAAGCAAACACATTTCAAAGAGAGATAGAAAAAGCTGTACTTGTCAAGAATTTCTATGTAGTTTGTTTGTTATACTTGTAAGCAGCTGTGAGCTATTCAAGCTTCATAGATTTCACATTCGATATATATATATATATCTGGTGGATACTTTCAAATCCACCAAAAAGTTTTAAAAGATTGTGTTTTTATTACTTTGTGTTTTGAATTTATATAACTACTTCATTCCGCAATCTGCAAACATACACTTATATATTTGTCGAGTTAGAACTGTTTTAAAATCTTGAAAAAGTAGCCAGAATTACATTCAACCCCCCTTCTGTAGTTCTTGTTGTATTGTTAGGGAATAACAATTGGTATCAGAGCAAGCTCTTGAAGTATAAAGAGTGTAAAGATCACAACAAACAGCAAGATGAACAAGAAGGATATTGGAGTCAAAATTCCATTTCTGGATAAAGACAATTATCACCACTGGAAGTGAAGATGCACCTCCATCTTCTTTATCAAGATGAGGCCTATGTGGATTGCGTAGAGAGAGGTCCTCATGTACCAATGAGAGCCGCAACTGGAAATGAACCATTTGTTCCCAAACCCAGGCATGAATGGTCAGATCCTGATATTGAGCAAGTTAGGAAAGATAAGAAGGCCATGAACATTCCGTTCAATGGAGTTGATGGTGATATGTTTGATAACATCATTAACTGCAAGACATCCAAAGAGGTTTGGGGCACAATCCAAATTATTTGTGATGGTATGAGCAAGTAAGGGAGAACAAGATGCAGCTACTGATCCAACAATATGAGCATTTCTACTGTGAAGAAAGTGAGTCTCTCGCTGATATTTTTAATAGATTTAAAAAGCTACTAAATGCTCTGAATTTGCATGGAAGAGTCTATCAAACAAAAGACTCTAACCTCATGTTCCTTAGATCTCTTCCAAAAGAGTGGAAGCCAATGACAGTCTCATTAAGAAATTCTCAGGATTATAAGGAGTTCACCTTAGAGAGACTGTATGGCATCCTAAAAACTTATGAGCTTGAAATAGAGCAAGATGAGAGGATAGAGAAAGGAAGGAAGAAAGGAGGGTCCATAGCATTGCTTGCTGAGTTAAAGAAGGAGAAAGAGATGAAGGTAGAAGCTGTTGAGTCTACATCAAAGGTGTGTGAAAGCAAAGGTAAAGGGCTGGTAGCTGAAAATGAAGATCACTTGAGCCAAGATGACATGGATGATATTGATGAACATCTAGCATTCCTATCCAGAAGATTTTCCAAGCTCAAATTCAAAAAGAATTTTGGAGCAGCCAGGCCAAGTAGAAACATGGTGGATAAATCCAAATTCAAATGTTTCAAATGTGGCTAGGCAGGGCATTTTGCAAGTGAATGTAGAAAGTCTGATTCTAGCAAGAAGAAGTTTGAGCCTGTTGATTATAAACATAAATACTTTGAGTTTCTCAAACAAAAGGAAAGGGATTTCATCACACAGGAGAATGACTGGGCTGCAGATGGTTTAGATAAAGATGAAAAAACAAACTATGTCAATCTAGCCCTGATGACCAAATCTGATAAAACAGAAACAAGTTCTTCAAGTAATCAGGTAATCACCACTAACCTAGCACATTTATCTAAAGCTGAGTGTAATGATGCAATCAATGACATGTCCACATAATTATATTACTTGCGTGTTACACTTAAGTCCCTCACTAAGGAAAATGCTAAAATTAAAGAAAACAATTTGTTTCTAAGTGAGAGGAATAATGTGCTAGAGTCTCAGTTTATTGAATTTGAAAAATTGAGAATTGAGTGTAAGATTGCTAAGGATGAATTAACCGAGTCCTTGAAAAAAGAAGAAATTTTAAAGAAGCAGCTTGAATGAGAACATGAAGTGATTAAGGCATGGAAATCATCCAGAGGTGTCCATGCTCAAATCACTAATGTTCAAGGTATTGAGTCCTTTTGTGATGTAGCCTGAAAGAAGAGTAAGGAGAAGCTGGAATCCAATTTGGTTGAAGGATTGTTTATAGATGTGGACTTGAAGGATGATGAAAATCATACGTCGGATAATCAACAGGATTATTCATCGAGTGACAAAGAGCCATATCTGTCGGCTGTGAGTAAACCTGTGAGCAAAGTTAAGCTTGCCAAGCTGAATGAGAAATATGGATCAGTTTCTAAAAACTTTGTTCCAGGATAATCAAGTCAAGTGAAGAAGGAGAAGAAAGTTAATGTTGGTCATCTTTCCATCAAGCAATTGAATGACAGATTAAAAAAGATTGAGGTTCAAGCAGAATCAAAAAGGAAAAACAACATAAATGGGAAGGTAGGATTAACAAACATGACAATTATGTTTTAATGACTGGTTTCAAAGGTCCAAATCAAATGACTAAGGATGAATCAGAAATTCTCAAGTCAAATGAGATCAACCCTAAAAAATTGAAGAAGAAAGCTAACAAGGCAGGACCCAAGGAAACTTGGGTACCAAAATCAACTTGATTTGATTTTGATGTGTGCAGGGAAACAGAAAGAATCTTTGGTATCTGGATAGTGGTTGCTCAAGGCACATGACTGGAGTATCTACCCTGCTCATTGAGTTCAAGGAAAGAGCTGGCCCAAGTATTACTTTTGGAGATGACAGCAAGGGTTATACTGTGGGATATGGTTTGATTTGAAAAGACAATATCATCATTGAAGATGTTGCCCCTAGTGGATGGTCTCAAGCATAATTTGTTGAGTATCAGCCAGCTTTGTGATAAGGGCAACTCAGTAACCTTCAATTCAGAAGCCTGTGTTGTGACAAACATAAAGAGCAACAAAGTGGTTCTCACTGGAGTGAGAAAAGGGAATGTGTACCTAGCTGACTTCAACTCATCAAATATAGAATCTGTTACTTGTCTTCTCAGTAAAGCAAGTCAAGATGAAAGTTGGCTATGGCACAAGAAGTTGTCCCATCTAAACTTCAAGACTATGAATGAGCTAGTCAAGAAAGAACTTGTTAGAGGTATTCTTCAAGTGGAGTTTACTAAGGATGGATTATGGATTGTCTGCCAGAAAAGAAAGCAGATCAAAGCATCATTCAGAAAGAAGCTTGATTCAATAATTGAAGAACCTTTGCAATTGCTACACGTGGATTTGTTTGGACCAGTCAATGTGTTGTCCATCTCAAGGAAAAGATTTTGCCTAGTAATTGTGGAAGATTTCTCAAAGTTCTCTTAGACATATTTCCTAAAGTCTAAAGATAAAGCTAGTGAAATCATCATCAATCATATAAGGCAAGTCAACAATCATCCTGATTTTAAAGTAAGAAGATTCAGGATTGACAATAAAACTGAGTTCAAGAACTCTATGATGAGATCATTTTATGAAGATAATGGGATTTTGCATGAGTTTTCTGCAGCAAGAACTCCACAACAAAATAGAGTAGTGGAAAGAAAGAACAGATCTCTTATTGAAGCTGCAAGGACAATGCTTGAAGAATCAAAGTTACCAACATATTTTTGGGTTGAAGCTGTGAATACTATCTGCTACACTCAGGATATCTCTTTGGTTAATCAAGCAAAGTGCATGACACCCTACCAATTGTTCAAGAACAAGAAACCAACTCTAAATTTTCTTCATGTCTTTGGCTGTAAATGTTATATCTTAAGGAATCAAAGTGATCAACATGGAAAGTTTGATGCTAAAGCAGATGAAGGAATTTTTGTTGGATATGATGTGGGAAAAGCATATATAGATTCTACAATCTGAGAATCAAAATTGTTATGGAATCAATACATGTTGTGTTTGATGTTAAAAAGATTGAAGGACTTCAAGATGGAGATTTCCATTAAAGCCTCAAGTTTAATAATATGGAGATGGTTAGTGATGACAGTGATGATGATAGTGATCAAGAAATAGTGACTAAGGATAATGCAGAAAAATCAACAACGATTGAAGGACACAATTCAACATCTGTCGAGTTGTAAAATGCTTCATTTATTGGGAGACAATCAGCTTCATCTTTCGGGACACAAAGTGCATCATCCGTCGGAATATTAAGAGAAGCTGAAAGTCAGGATAGATCACTTACAGAAAGTTCCCCTTTCTCAAATGAAAGATTCACAAACTCAGGGGGCGTTTCTCATAATCAAAACTCAGTCACACATCAAGACAACAATGATGCCTCTTCATCTAGAGCTAATCTACCTCAACAAAGAAAATGGACTAAAGATCACCCCTTTGAGCTCATCATTGGTGATGCATCTTCTAGAGTTTAAACAAGAAGAGCAACTCAAGAAGAATATCTATGTAACAGCTTCCTATCTAAGGAAGAACTAAAGAAGGTAGAAGAATCTTTGTTGGATCCTAATTAGATTTTAGCTATGCAGGAGGAGCTAAACCAGTTTGAAAGAAACAAGGTATAGAAGCTGGTACCCAAACCTAAAGGAAAGAATCCAATTGACACCAAGTGGGTATTCAGAAATAAGATGGATGAAAATGGCATAGTGATCAGGAACAAAGTAAGACTGGTTGCTAAGGGCTACTGCCAACAAGAAGGAATATATTTTGATGAAACCATTGCTCCTGTTGCAAGACTCGAGGCCATCAGAATTTTCTTAGCCTATGCAGCCGATGCCAATTTCAAGGTCTATCATATGGATGTCAAAAGTGTCTTTCTAAATGGAGATTTGGAGGGGGAAGTTTATGTTAGTCAACCTCCTGGTTTTAAAGATCCAAATTTTCCGGAAAATGTCTACTATCTTTTGAAAGCACTTTATGGACTGAAGCAAGCACCTAGAGCCTGGTATGACACTTTATCAAAGTTTCTTTTGGAAAACCACTTCACAAGAGGTACTATTGATAAAACTTTATTCTTTAGAAATGTTAATGGCTCTAGTATACTTGTTCAAATTTATGTAGATGATATTATATTTGGTTCTACAGATGAAATTTTTTGCAAAAAGTTTGCCAAATTGATGCAAAGTAAGTATGAAATGAGCATGATGGGAGAACTAACTTACTTTCTTGGTTTACAAGTTAAGCAAGTTAGTGATGGAATATTTATTAGTCAAACTAAATATATTCATCATCTTTTAAAGAAGTTTGATATAATGGATTGCACATCTGCAAAAACTCCCATGACCACTGCAACTGAGCTTGAGTTAAACACTACTAAAAAGTCTGTGAATATTTCAAGCTATAGAGGCATGGTTGGATCACTTCTATACTTAACAGCTAGTAGGCCAGATATAATGTTTGCTACTTTTTTTTGTGCTAGATTTCAGGCTGATCCTAGAGAATTTGACTTAGTAGCTATTAAGAGAATTTTAAGATATCTCAAGGGAACACCAAAACTTGGCATTTGGTACCTTAGAGATTCTAGTTTTGATCTAACTGGTTATTCAGATGCAGATTATGCAGGTTGTAAAATAGACAGAAAAAGTATAACAGGAACCTGTCAATTTCTAGCAAACAAGCTTGTGTCCTGGTTCAGTAAAAAACAAAATTCAGTTTCTACTTATACAGCTGAAGCTGAATATATTGCTGCTGGCAGTTGCTGTACACAAATCTTGTAGATGAAAAACCAATTGTTGGACTATGGTCTACAAGTGGACAAAATTCCCATTTTCTGTGATAACACAAGTGCAATTGCCATCACTGAAAATCCAGTGTAGCATTCAAGAACAAAGCACATAGACATCAAGTGCCACTTCATAAGGGAACATGTGATGAATGGTACCGTGGAACTGCATTTTGTTCCAAGTGAAAAACAGCTTACAGATATATTTACCAAGCCACTTGATGAATCCACCTTTTCAAGGTTGATAAGTGAGTTAGGTATGCTTAATTATTCTTGAATCATTTCAGATATTTTTGCAAGTTATAATGCAGCCAAAAAATTAATTGATTTTTCAGCATTGGTTGAAATTTTGTCTAAGTCAAAATTTACATCCCGACGGATGATCATTATCCATCGAGTTTGATCATCCATCGAAATACAATTTGTCAATAAAATCAATTATTTTTATGGAATATTTT
Source organism: Apium graveolens (assembly GCF_009905375.1). Taxonomy (NCBI): domain Eukaryota; kingdom Viridiplantae; phylum Streptophyta; class Magnoliopsida; order Apiales; family Apiaceae; genus Apium; species Apium graveolens. The sequence continues at coordinate 194,637,678 of NC_133649.1, forward strand.
ATAACTCGATGGATAACTGATTTATCCTCATCCGTCGAATTGTCTCAATCCTAGCCGTTAATTCCCTGAACATTATCCATCGAGTATACTTACATCTTGTAAGCATGACACGACGGATAAGTGACGGAATTTTTACAGTTTATTTATTTTTAAACGGCTATTTTGGGAAATTTTATTGGCTACTTTATTTTACTTTATTATTTTTGTTCAGTTAATTTCTGAGATAGTATAAAAGCAAATTCACTTTTATTCATTTCTTTTATCATTCTCAAGATTCAATTGCTCTAATTTCTTTCTTCTCAAAAGCACACTCTCTCTTTAAATTCCAAGTCTCTAACAATGGCACCTGTAGTGAAAATCATGTCTCAAACCGGTTATATCTATGAGAAAAACAACTTCTCAGCTTTGGTGAACAAGGAGATTCAACAGTCTGCTTACTATCACAAAATGATGGATTTTGTGAAGAACTGCAAACTCAACTATGCCATGCTGGATTCGCCCACCATTTACTGTGAGGTTGTTGAAGAGATATGGAAAACTGCAGTGTACAACTCGACAGACAAGACCATCACATTCACTCTGAAAGGTAAGCAGTTTTGTATAAATAGTGATATTGTTAAAACATGCTTCACGATTCCTGATAATACTGTAATTGCTCCACACACACACTGACATTGTTAATATGCTTAATTCCATGGGCTATGCACTCACTACTTCTAAATTAAGTGAAATTAAGAGGTTGGGTCTTAGGAAATAATGGAGTTATCTGTGTGATGTAGTAACTAAGGTGTTTTCTGGTAAAATTAGTAACTTTGACTCTATAAACATTTCTATCCTTAACATGCTTTACATGCTAGTTACTGATAGGTACTTTAATTTTAGTGATTTTGTTTTATTTGAGTTTGGTTTTAAGTTAGGAGAGATCAATAAGACAGGTAAAAGTGTCTATTATGCTAGATTCTTTATGATGCTTGCTAACCATCTTATTGAAGATATTGTGATTGAGAACCCAACCAACAAGTTAAATTGTTGGGTTTAAGAAAGAAGGATAATTGCAAATTTAAACAGAGCAAACCATCACAAGGAGGTTCCCTTATACTACTTTCCAGTAATTGAGGGACCTCAGGTAAGTGAGGTAATTTCTTCTGTTTCCACTCTTCCAACTCACAAATTTCTTTGATTTCTAGTGTAGCTATGGCAAATGTGTCAATGACCCAACAGTTGCCTACCCAAGCTACCAAACCAACAAAAGTTCCTAAATCCAAAGCTAAGAAAGCCCTCACTGATTTCTTTCAAAAGAAATCAGTTGTAAAATCTAATAAAACTAAAGAGGGGAATGTGAAGGAGGGCAAGAAAGGTGAGGGATAGGGTGAAAATCAAAGAAGCCCTAAGGATAAGGTTGGAGAGGTGAGTGTTTCCTAGCCTAGCCACATTGCAGTTTCTCAACAAACTGTAGTGCTTAATAAAGATATTAGCTCATTACTGGTTTCATCCTCCCAAAAGGATATTACCATTGAAACAAGCTCCCAACCAGGAGCACAGACCAAGAGGGTAAGGGACACAAGCTCACCCCAAACTTATACCAGAAAGAAGAAACGAAAAACCCTTGGGGATGCACAGGGCTCACATACTGTGTAAACTGGTGCAAAAGACCCAGTCACTGCACCTTCTCAAAGTTAGGTTGATGTGGCTCCAATAAATGTGGAGTCACATCCAAAATCTCTCATAATTGAAGCACCTGATACACCAAATTCTCCCACACACTCATTGAATGTTGACATGATAAACACATCACTTCCAAATTCTCCATCTTTAACTCTCTTGGAGAAGCCAAAAATCCATGCAAGTGAGCATCATCTTCTAGATGATTTGTTGGCCCACTTGCCATTTCTTTCTGAGACTGTTGAGACATCTGTGCCAAAATTCTCATCAATCTACACAGAGTCTACAATAGTCTCCACTCCAATCTCAATTATTTCTTCTATCCCGATGGATATTTATCATCCGTCGAGTAGTGATTGTATCCCGACAGATAAGCTTAACATCGGTCATCCGTCAGATAGTCAAACTGCTAACCCGATGGATATTCCTCATCCGTCGGGTGTCTCTGCATAACTTCAAATTTCATCAATTCTTACAAGTGCAGAGGACTTAGTAGTAGTGCAATCACTCTTAGGACTGAGGGAAGGGAGTGATTTGAGTGAGAGTCTAGGTTGCTCCCGGGAAAAAGGAGAGGAAAAGAGTGATCTAATGAAGTCCATTTCTTCAGGACTGGAAAAAGTGAGTGAGAGGAGTCCCACCTTAGATGGTGAAGGTGAGGGTGGGAAGTCAAGGTGAGACTTGATGCAAGAAAAGAGAGATAATGAGAGAAATGCAGGTACAGGAGAAATAAGGGTGGATGTCATTGCAAGTGAGTTAATGAATGTCCGGGATGCAAACAGGGAGGGACTATCTCAGCAAAGTCAAGTTGTTATAGATTCTACCTCCTTGGATGCTGAGACATTTACATACCCTATTCCAGCATATAAACTTCTAGCTGGACAGGGCAATGAAAATACAGAAAGAATGCTAAATTTGGTGCACACCACACAGTCTATGCAAAGAGAAAAGGATGCAATCACAGCCCTTCCCTCTACAGCTGGTGATATTGACTATGAGACTGGTGGTTTAGAAGATTTCTTTGGTGGTGAGGATGAAGAAAGTAAAGAAGAGCCATTGTACATAGGGGGAGAAGTAGGCCCTAGTTCCAGATCAGGCATTCCATCATGGGCCTTCTCCAAGAAATGTGATAAACATCATTTCAAGACCACACTCATCCAACTTATCAGTCAAACACAGTCTGCTCTTCAATTATCCAAAAATGCTAGCACCAAGAAGCTTCTGCAAGCACATCTTGCTTCTCTCCAACTACAGCAAATCCAAGGCTTCAACACAATCAGGATATCACTTCTATTCAAACAGAGATCACTCAAATGAAGAAGGATATAGCTGATAGATTAGATGCAAAACTTCCAGAAGCTACAATGCTTGATATCAAAAGACAATTAAGGAAGAACACTGATCTTTCCACCAAGGTGGATTCCTTGGAGAAAAGAATGACAATAATGGAAGCCTCTCTAACATCTATACATCTACATCAGGCACAACAAACAGACTTGCCTCAAAGGCTAGTGACAGCACAAATCCCTTCTTCTACTCAACTTGCTAATAATAAAAAGGGGAGAAAGAAACCTCTTCTAAGGGGGAGAAAGCAAGCTCAATTGTCTTATTCAGTCAAGGGGAATCAAGAAGTAAGGGGGAGCAAAAAGTGCTAAACATACAAGTCAGTAAAGTGATTGTGCCAACAATTGCTTTCATAAAGCCACCAGTGTTGGATAACATTGATCTAATCCAAAGAGCAGCTGAAAAGCTTGAGTTCAAATCAAATCCCAAGATGCTTGATGTTACAGCTCTAGAGAAGGAAATAAAAGAAAAACGGAGAAAAATAAATGCCGATATTCAACAAAAGTTTGGGCCAATTCAGAAGCCATACAACGTCTTCAATCATCATTCTAAAGTCATGAAAATTTCTGTGAATGACATAAGTATGAACTATCTGGAAAGAGGTCAAACTTCCTGCATCATATCTCCAAAGAAAGATCTCATCATGAAGGCCAAAAGGAACTACTCTAAGTTTTCAGACAAGAATCATATGCTTACAGTGTTTGAAACACCTAGGCCAGATGAGAAGAAGCTGCTGGCTAGGTCTATTGCATTCTACAAGGATCTAACTGATGCAGCATTAAAAAAAATTGCCAAAATTTACAGAAATGGTACGGAGATTTGTGTGGTGGTTGGACACCCACTGTTTGTGGAAGCTAAGAAGGAAGATAAAGAAAGAATCAGGCTAGAAAAGAAGCAAGCTGATTTGGATGCTAAGAAGCAAAAGCAAAAGAAAGAACAAGCTGCTATCTTAGCCAAACTTCAAGCTGTAAAAACCACAACAGAACTTCCTGTACAACCAACTGTAATTACTGAACCTAAGGATCTGAAAATGCAAGAAGAATCACAGCAGAAAAGAAGATTTAGATACAACTTCATTCCAAGAGGAAAGTGAACTTTAATGATGAGGAATTCGAAGACCAATTTCCCAAAAATCCTACAACTACAACTCAGACATCAAAACCCTCACTGGTACTTGAAGAATTCAAAGTGGTTGATCCAACAAGAAATATTCATGGTAAACCAATTATTCCTAAGAATGAGCCAGTAGACTGGGATAGTTTACCAATTCCTGAGCTAAATTTACCCATCTTCAAGACAAAGAAGACAAAAACTAGAGCTAGCAAGAAAGTGAATCATGTATCTCTCAAATTCAAAGCTCTAATCAAATCCCAACCCACAGTCAACAAGAGAGATCTCATGTACATTTGTGATATCAAGGAATTTTCAGACTTGAAACTCTACTTGGATGAACTGGAAGAAGTAAGAGGAATTGATGTTTACAAACATCTTCCTGAAAGACTGGTATTTAGATACAAGGCAGGGAAAGAGATGACATGGCCTCTTCACAGGATTCTCCAAGAAAGCCAATTTGTTCTGATTAAAGTCTACTCATCCTTCAAAAAGAATTTTGGATACAATGTGACTGCAAGAAAAATAGTTCTAAAGAGGATTGAGGAACTAAGGAGTATTAGAGCCAAAGATGCACTTCCAAAAACTCTATATATTCCCTTTACAGGAAACAGAGTGCATCTAAGGCCCTATTGGCTGATGGAATTCATGGATTATAAAGGTGTTAGAAGATTCTTCAGATTGGAGGACCAATTGAGTATCTCTAGCAATGAGACTCTTTTGGAAATGCAGGAAATGCTAAATCTCTCAAAAGCCGATGAACTTGAATTCCACGGACAACTTCAGAATTAAATTGAAGAAAACAACAGAAAGCTTGGGAAGAAATCCAGACAATCAAGGAAATAGATCTATCTGCTCATACTAGAGGAGCATCTTGATAAGAATTGTGAGCAATTTCTTTGTGTACTTTGCATTGCTCAACTTTCAGCAATTTGAAGCACTTATCCGTTTTATCTACTATTTTTCAATCTGTATCTTTAGGATGTTTTATTATCATCAAGTTTCTCTTAATTTATGGCTACAATTCCAGTTGACATAAATTGGGGGAGATTGTTAGGAATATGTTGTGTACTTGATGACAAGCTAAACAAAACACCTTAGTAGATTTAACTTATTGAATTTTGTAGCACCCGACAGATGATCAATTATAGTCCTGACGGATAATTCAATATAGTCCCGACGGATGACTAATTGATATTCACCTGGTGAGTAGCTTATGTAATTATAAGTAGTGTAGCACATTTCTACAAACAACTTTGTATATATTCTGTAGTAGCTTATGAATCATATAGACTGCTAGTAGATGTGCAGAATAGGTTGATTAAATATAAATATAAGATGTCTTGTAATTCTGCACAAATAAAATAGAGTCAAGTGATAAATGTCTACCTGACGGATGATCAACAAAGCTACCCGACGAATGATCAACAAGGCTACCCGACGAATAATAAGCATGTACCCACGGATGAACAATTCAAATATCTGTTGATAGTGACAACGCAGTCACATGCGTCGAGTGTTTGCAAAAGGAATGTGGCAGCCTGTTTAGCAGGGGTGTGAGAACAAAGAAGCATTACCATTTCCATGCTATTATGAAGATATTCAAAGATGCTGGAATAGAGTAGTGAAGCAGCATGAAGTTAGACTTTATAGGTTTTGTTTTATTATCTAGTCTTATTATCATGTAAACTTGGTGATATATAAACCAAGTGTACCTAGTAGAACAAAACAACTAAGCAAACACATTTTTAGCAGAGATACATTTGTAAGCTGTATTCTGTAGAATTTCTCTGTAGTTTGTTTGTTCACTTGTAAAGCAGCTGTGAGCTATTCAAGCTTCACAGGGTTCTCTTGATATATATATATGGTGGATACATTCAAATCCACCAGAAAGTTTTAAAGACCTGAGTTTTTAATACTTTATGTTTGATTAACTTAACTCTGTATTCCGCACTTTGCAAATCAAACAATTAGATATAAATTGAGTTAGAACCATTTTTCATAAATCTAAAAAAGAAGCCAGAATTACATTCAACCCCCCTTCTGTAATTCTTGTTGTATTGTTAGGGAATAACAAAAATCAATTATTTTTCTGGAGTATTTTATAACTCGACGGATAATTGCTTTATCCTCATCCGTCAAATTATCTCAATCTTAGCCGTCGGAATTCTAGACGTTATCCATCGAGTATATTTACAGTTTGTAAGCACAACACGACGGATAAGTGACATAATTTTTACAGTTTATTTATTTTTAAACGGCTATTTTGGGCTATTTTGATTGGTTACTTTATTTCACTTTATTATTTTTGACAGTTTATTTATGAGATAGTATAAAAACAGAATTCATTTTTATTCTACTCTTTTATCATTCTCAATTCAATTGCTCTAACATCCTTTCTTCTCAAAAGCAAATACTCTCTCTGTAAATTTCAAATCTTTAGCAATGGCACCAGTAGTCAAAATCACGTCCCAGTCTGGATTTATCTATGAAAAGAATAACTTCACAGCTCTTGTGAACAAGGAGATTCAACAGTGTGGAGATTATAACAAAATGATGGACTTTGTGAAAGGCTGTAAACTCAACTATGCGATGCTGGAATCTCCCAAAATCTACTATGAGGTTGTAGAGGAGATATGGACAACTGTTATGTACAGCTCTACTGATAAAACCATAACTTTCACTCTCAAAGGTAAGCAGTTTTGCATTAATAGTGATATTATCAAAGCATGATTTAAAATTCCAGATAACACTACCATTATTCCACACACTGATGCTGATATAGTTACCATGCTTAATTCTATGGGCTATGTACTTTCTACTTCTAAGTTAAGTGAAATTAGGAGGTTAGGTCTTAGAAAGGAATGGAGTTATTTAAGTGATGTGGTAACTAAGGTATTTTCTGGTAAGATTAGTAACTTTGATTCTGTTAACATTTCCATGCTTAACATGCTTTATATGCTAGTCACTGATAAGTACTTTAACTTCAGTGACTTAATCATATTTGAGTTAGGTTTCAAGTTAGGAGAACTCAATAAGAGAGGTAAAAGCGTATATTATGCTAGATTCTTTATGATGCTTGCTAACCATCTTATTGAGGACATTGCAATTGAGAATCCAACCAACAAGCTGAATTGTTGGGTTCAAGAATGAAGAATTATTGCAGATCTTAATAGATCAAATCACCACAAAGAGGTGCCCCTATTCTATTTTCCAGTCATAGAGGGACCTCAGGTAAGTGAGGTAAGCACCACTGTCTCCACTCATCCAACCTCACATATTTCTTTGCCTTCTAGTGTAGCTATGGCATTTGTGTCAATGACCCAACAGATGCCTACCCAAGCTACCAAGCCAAAAATTTCAAAATCCAAAGCTAAGAAAGCCCCCTATGGTTTTTCTTAAAAAAAACCAGTTGCAAAAACTACTAAACACAAAGAGGGGAGTGTGAAGGTGAGTAAGCAAGGTGAGGGACAGGGTGTAAATCAAAGAAACCCTAAGGATAAGGCTGGTGAGATGAGTGTACCTAAGCCTAGCCACACCACAGCTTCCCAACAAACTGTGGTTGTTAATAAGGAAATTAGCTCATTTCTAATTTTATCCTCCCAGAAGGATGTTACTATTGAAACGAGCTCCCAACTAGGAGCACAGGCCAAGAGGGTTAGGGACACTAGTTCACCACATACTTATGTTAGAAAGAAAAGATCAAAAACCCTTGGGGATGCACTGGGAACACACACAGTGCAAACTGGTGCTAAAGACCCAGTCACTGCACCTTCTCAAAGTCAGATTAATGTGACTCTAATAAATATGGAGTCGCAGCCAAAATCTTTAACAATTGAAGCATCTGAAATACCAATTTCACCCACACACTCACTGGATGTTGACATGATCAATAAATCACTTCCAAATTCTCCATCTTTAACTCTGTTGGAGAAGCCAAAACTCCAAGCAAGTGAGCATCATCTTTTAGATGATTTGTTGGCTCACTTACCAATTCTTTCTGAGTCTATTGAGACATCTGTGCCCAAATTTTCATCAATCTGCACAGAGTCTACAATAGTCTCTACTCAAACTCATTCATTTCTTCTATCCCGGTGGATATCATTCATCCGTCGAGTAGTGATTGTATCCCGACGGATGTGCTTAACAGCAGTCATCCGTCGGCTAGTCAAACTACTACCCCGATGGATATTTCTCATCCGTCAGGAGTCTCTGCACAACTTCAAATTTCTTCAATTATCACAAGTGCAGAGGACTTAGTAGTAGTACAATCACTCTTAGGACTGAGGGAAGGGAGTGAACTGAGTTAGAGGCTGGGTTGCTCCTAGACAAAAAGAGAGAATATGAGTGAATCTATGCAGTCCATTTCTTCAGGACTGGATAAAGTGAGTGAGGTGAGTCCCACCTTAGATGGTGAAGGTGAGGGTGTGAGGGTGGGAAGCCAAGGGGAGCCCTTGATGTAAAAATAGAGAGATCATGAGAGAAATGCAGGTACTGGAGAGATAAGGATGGACACCATAGCTAGTGAGTCAATGAATGTCAGTGATGCGGAAAGGAAGAGACTATTTCAGCAAAAATATCAAGCTGTCATAGATTCTATTTCCCGAGATATTTACTCATCCTGCTACAACTTATGAAACTCTAGCTGTACAGGGTAATGAGGAGGCTGAAAAGATGCTCAACTTGGTGCAGACTGCTCAATCTCTACAAAGAGAAAAGGATGCAATCACTGCTATGCCTTCAACTACTGGCAGTGATTTTGAACTGGCTGAAGACTCATTTGGGGATGTTGGTGGGGATAATGAGGAAGACAGCATGAGCATAGGGGGAGATGCAAATGTTCCTTCCTGGATGCTACCTAAAGAATGTTCCAACTCACATATCCAATCAACACTATTCAAGCTGATTTATGACACCCAAACAGCCATTCAAGCATCTACAAATGTGAGCACAAAGAGGCTACTTACAGCACATCTTGAAGCTCTTCAGCTGTATAAGATTCAAGCTCTCCAACACAGTCAAAGTGTGGATGAAATCAAGCAAGAAGTTTCTGAAGTAAAACAAGATTTCATAGAAATGTTGGATGCTAGACTTCTTGGAACCACCATGACTGAGATAGCTTAGAAGCTAAGGAAGGAAGCTGATCTCAATAGAAAGGTCGAGGCCATGGACTCTAGATTATCTGATGTGGAGAAGTCAATGGCCAAGATTCTTTATAAAATGCTTGCTAACCATCTTATTGAGAATATTGATGTTGAGAACCCAACCAACAAGCTGAATTGTTGGGTTCAAGAAAGGAGAGTCATTGCTGATCTCAACAGGGCAAGTCACCACAAAGAGGTGCCACTCCATTACTTCCCAAACCTCAGGTAAGTGAGGTAAGCACCACTGTCTCCACTCTTCCAACCTCAAACATTTCTTTGCCTTCAAGTGTAGCTATGGCATCTGTGTCAATGACCCAACAGATGCCTACCCAAGCTACCAAACCAACAATTTCAAAACCCAAAACTAAGAAAGCCCCCTCCGGTTTCTTTCAAAAGAAATCAGTTACAAAATCTACTAAACACAAAGAGGGGAGTGTGAAGGTGAGTGAACAAGGTAAGGGTCGGGGTGAAAATCAAAGAAAGCCTAAGGATAAGGCTGGTGAGATGAGTATACCTAATCCTAGCCACACCACAGATTCCCAACAAACTGTGGTTGTCAATAAGGAAATAAGATCACTTCTAGTTTCATCCTCCCAAAAGGGTGTTACTATTGAAACAAGCTCCCAACCAGGAGCACAGGCTAAGAGGGTTAGGGACACAAGTTTACCATAAACTTATGCTAGAGATAAAAGATCAAAAACCCTTGGGGATGCACATGGAACACACATAGTGCAAACTGGTGCTAAATACCCAGTTACTGCACCATCTCAAAGTCAGATTGATGTGGCTCCAATAAATGTGGAGTCACAGCCAAAATCATTAATATTTGAAGCACCTGAAACACCAAATTCACCCACACACTCACTGGATGTTGACATGATTAATACATCACTTCCAAATTCTCCATCTTTAACTCTATTGGAGAAGCCAAAAATCCAAGCAAGTGAGCATCATCTTTTAGATGATTTGTTGGCTCGCTTGCCATTTCTTTCTGAGTCTATTGAGACATCTGTGCCTAAATTTTCATCAATCAGCACAGAGTCTACAATAGTCTCCACTCCAAACTCATTCATTTCTTCTATCCCGATACATATTCTTCATCCGTCGAGTAGTGATTGTATCCCGACGGATGTGCGTAACAGCAGTCATCCGTCAGATAGCCAAACTACTATCCCGATGGATATTCATCATCCATCGGGAGTCTCTGTACAACTTCAAATTTCTTCAATTATCACAAGTGCAGAGGACTTAGTAGTAGTACAATCACTCTTAGGACTAAGGGAAGGGAGTGAACTGAGTGAGAGGCTGGGTTGCTCCCAGGCAAAAGGAGAGAATATGAGTGAACAAATACAGACCATTTCTTCAGGTCTGGCAAAAGTGAGTGAGAGGAGTCCCACCTTAGATGGTGAAGGTGAGGGTGTGAGGGTTGGAAGCCAGGGGAGCCCTTGATGCAAAAAGAGAGAGATATTTAGAGAAATGCAGGTACATGAGAGATAAGGATGAACACCATTGCAAGTGAGTCAATGAATGTCAGTGATACAGAAAGGAAAACACTATTTCAGCAAGAATATAAAGTTGTCATAGATTTCCCTAGATGTAGAGACATTTACTCATCCTGTTACAGTTTATCAAACACTAGTTGTACAGAGCAATGAGGAGGCTGAAATAATGCTTAATTTGGTGCACACCACTCAATCCATGAAAATAGCTAAGGATGCCATCAAAGCCATGCCACCTAAAGCTGATGATGATATAGACTATGGCACTGGTGAATCTGAAGATCTTTTTCGTGATGATGATGATGATGATAGTGAAGAGCCCATGGACATAGGGGGAGCAGCAGGTACCAGCTCTAGATCTGGTCTGCCATCTTTGGCATTCTCCAAGGAATGTGATTTTTAATATTTCAAGATCACTCTGATCCATCAAATCCAGGAGACATATAATGCATTCAATCTACAACAGATGCTGGCACCGGGATGCTCTTACAGGCACATCTCAATTCTCTACAAATGCATCAAATCGAAGGCTTTCAACACAATCAGGATGTCACTTCTATCAAGACTGAGATTGATCAAGTGAAGAAGGATATTTCTGAAAGATTGGATGTTAAGCTTCCAGAAGAAACAATGCTTGATAATAAGAGATAAATAAGGAAGAACTCTGATCTTGCCACAAAAGTGGAGTCCTTGGAAAAAAAGATCACTGTTATGGAAGCTTCTCTCACAGATATACATCTACATCAAGCACAGCAAACTCAACTGCTGCAACAACTGGTGGCTGCACAATCTTCTTCCTCCACTCTACTTGATAATAACAAAAAGGGGGAGAAAATATTATCTCAAGTCAGTCAAACAGAGCCATCTAGTGAGGGGGAGAAAGTGGTAAATGTAAAATTAGCCAAGTAATTATTCCAGAAATTACTCTGCCAAAGCCACCAGTATTGGACAACATTGATCTGATCCACATAGCAGCTGCTAAGCTTGAGTCAAAGTCAATTCCTAAGATGCTTGATGTTGCAGCTGTAGAGAAGGAACTAGATGATAAATGGAGAAAGATAGATGCAGAAATTCAACAAAAGTTTGGGCCAATTCAGAAATCAGTCAAAGTCTTCAATCATCACTCTCAAGTCAAGCAGATTTCTGTGAATGAAATAATTATGAATTATCTGGAAAAAGGCCAAACATCTTGCATCAAATCTCCAAAAGCAAATCTTATCATGAAGCCTAAAAGAAACTACTCCAGGTTTTTAGACAAAATTCTTATGGATATTGTGTATGATACACCTAGGCTAGATAAGAAGAAGCTGTTGGCTAGGTCAATTATATTTTTTAAGGATCCTACTGATTCAACACTTAGAAGAAGAATTTCCAAGATTTACAGAAATGGTAAAGAAATCTGTGTGGTGGATGGACACCCTTAGTTTGTAGAAGCTAAAAAGGAAGAGAAGGAAAGAATCAGGCAAGAAAAGAAGCAGGTTGCCTTAGATGCTAAGAAGCTCAAATAAAAGAAGGAGTAAGCTGCTATCTTGGCCAAACTTCAAGCTGTAATGATTACAACTGAGAGTTTTGCACAACCATCTGTAATTGCTGAACCTCAAGATCAGAAAGTGCAAGATGAACCACAATAGAAAAGAAGATTCAGATACAAGCTCCACTCCAAAAGAAAATTAGACTTCAGTGATGAGGAAATGGAAGATTACATTCCCAAAAAGTCTACAACTTCAACTCAGACATCAAAACCCACAATGGTATTTGAAGAATTTAAGGTTTTGGATCCAGCAAGGAATATTCATGGTGAGCCCATAATTCCAAAGGATGAGCCAGTAGACTGAGATAGTTTTCAAATTCCTGAACTAAACTTTCCAATCTTCAATAAGACAAAGAAGACAAAGACCAGAGCAAGCAAGAAAGTGAAGCCTGTGACTCTCAGATCCAAGACCCTGACCAAATCTCAACCCACAGTCAACAAAGAAGATCTCTTATACATATGTGACATCAAGGAGTTTTCTGAAATAAACCTCTACTTGGAAGAATTAGAAGAAGTAAGAGGGATTGATGCCTATAGACATCTTCCTGAAAGGCTAGTATTCAAGTATAAGGGAGGGAAAGAGATTACATGGCCACTTCACATGATTCTTCAAGAAAGCCAGTATGTACTGATAAAGGTCTATTCATCCTTCAAGAAGAACTTTGGATTTAATATGACTGCAAGGAGGATAGTCCTAAAGAAAATAGAGGAGCTAAGGAGAAATAGAGCCAAAGATGCACTTCCAAAAACTCTGTCTATTCCCTTTACAGGAAAGAGAGTGCATTCGAGGCCTTATTGGCTGATGGAATTCATGGATGATAAGGGAGTTAGAAGATTCTTCAGACTGGATGACCAACTGAGTACCACTAGTAATGAGACTCTTTTAGAAATGCAAGAAATGTTAGATTTATCTGAAGCTGATGAACTTGAATTCCACAGACAACTCCAAACTCAGATAGAAGAGAACAACAGGAGGCTGTTGGATTTTAATCACAGCGGAGGCATGGCAAAACACTTTTACACATATAAAATCCAAATAAAAGCATACAGATCATGAATAAAAATTCGAGGGATCGGATCTAACCTTTAAAATAATTCGGAGACAACGATCAGAGATCCTTAGCAGTTGCTCCTCAAGTGTGAAGCACTCCACCGGTATCCACCAAGAAAACGATGTTAAGGAGGAGGAAGGAGGTGGAGAGAATTGGGTTTTCCAAACTTTTTGCGTTTATGGGGTTCTAATAAAAATAGGGTCTATAATAGTGTATTTATAGGCACAATTTTCAGCTGAAATTTTCCCATAAATATTATTATTATTATCCCATTTATTATTCTCATTAATAATTCAAACACCTTATAATTATTAATCCTTTTTCTAAACACTTTAGAAATAATTCTCTCTCTTGATTTAATTTCCAAAAATTAAATCATTTAATTAATAATATTAAGAACTTTTCTTAATTAATTTATAATCAATTAAATCTCATTTAATCAATTATTAAATTTTCCAATTAATTATTTATTTCACAAATAAATAATTATTAGCCATTATTAATTAATTCCTCCACCATTAAATCATTCTCTTTTTATGGTGTGACACTGTAGGTTCAATATTAAGCCGGTAGTAGAAATAAATAATAATAAAACTATTTTATCATTATTTATATAAATTCTCTAATTTATTAAATATGATTAATTAATTAATCACATTTATTCTACATCGTGAGGGATACTTCTCAGCATATCGCGACTATCCGGATAATATGAATTCACTGCTTAGAATACCAAGAACCTATTCAGTGAATAGTTACCGTACAATAAACTCGTTCTACCCTACAATGTCCCGATTAAATTCAAGGCATGGATCTCGTGTCAAGCCTATCTAATTCAATCACTTGCTTACCATTTACTATGCGTAGTTCTATGCAAATTAGAAACTCCTTTCTAATTTCATTTACTCTGGCCAGAGATTCCTGAACTAGCATAAGTGGATCAGCCTTGAACATTCGCTTCCTTCACTGGAAGGGGTAGATCCTTTATTGATCATACACTATCTTCGTGTACAAATTCCTATACCCAGTAGAGCCCTAATAATTGTCCCTGGAGACTAAGAACTAAACCAAAGCATAGTTTAGTGTACACAAGATGACTATGATGACCTCAAGTCTAAGGATACTTGTACAACTATCACTATGTGAACAACTGCTGACACGTGAGTGAACTCCATCAGTTGTTCAGCTGTGCGAGTCATGTTCAGTGAACTTATTCCATAATAAGCACCTACATACTAGCTATAGTGTCACCACACAAATGTCTATGAGAACAGACATCCTTCATAATGAAGCAAGCATAGTATGTACCGATCTTTGCGGATTATTAATTACCAGTTAGTAATCCTATGACCAGGAACTATTTAAGTTTAGAGTTATCATCTTTTTAGGTCTCACTATTATGATCTCATCATAATCCATAAAAAGCTTTACTCTAAACTATGGTATATCTTATTTAAACACTTAAATAGATAAAGCCCGTAATAAAAACAAAACAAGTCTTTTATTAATAACAATGAAATCAAAACAGATTACATAAAAGTTATTCCTAAATCCTCATACATGATTGGACTTAGGACATATTCCTTTCAATCTCCCACTTGTACTAAAGCCAATCACTCTGGTATCTAATACCCATCTTGTCTTTATGACGATCAAAGTGACTTTCATAAAGTAGCTTTGTGAGTGGGTCTGCTATGTTATTATGTGTGTCAACTCTAATTCAATACAATATAAGAAATGTTACCGCGCTCCCACTTACCCTTTTGTAAATGCATGGTTCATCTACGTTTTTGATAAAATCAAACTCTTTGATTGTCTCATCAAAACGAATGTTCCATCTTTCGAGAAGCTTGCTTTAAACCACATATGGTTCGCAGTAGCTTACACACTAGGCTTTCATTTCCCTTGGAAAGAAAACCATCTGACTATATGCCAGATCTCATAGTCGTAGTAAGCAGCAATCGCAAGCAAAATCCGAACTGATTTTAACAGGGCTATAGGTAAAAGGTTTCATCAAAGTCAATCCATTGCCTTTGTTTGAATCCTTTTGCCAAAAGCCTGGCCTTAAAGGTCTCCACCTGGCCATCTGTTATAATCTATCTTTTGTATACCGTATACATAGATTCCATTCCGGATTTTATGGCACTATGCCATTTCTCTGAGTCAACACTACTCATAGCCTCATTATAGGTTACAGGGTCGTCATCATCAATGATAGACAACTCATTGTCATTCTCAATGACAAGGCCATATTACCTCTCAGGTTGGTGAGACACTCTCCCTGACCTACGAATGGGCTGTTCCACAAAAGGTTGTTCAGTCAGAACAGGTGTTTCCACTTGATCCGTAGTAGTTTGTGCTTCTTGAACTTCATCAAGTTCAATTTTGCTCCCACTGTTTCCTTCAAGGATAAACTCCTTTTCCAAGAAGGTAGCATGTCTGGAGACAAACACCCGATGATCGGTGTAAAAGTAATACCCTAAAGTCTCTTTAGGATATCCCACAAAACTACATTTTACGGATCGATATTCCAGCTTATCTGGGTCAACTTACTTGACATAAGCTGGACATCCCCAAATCTTAACGTGTTTAAGACTCGGTTTCCTTTCTTTCCATATCTCATACAGAGTTTGAGGAACAGATTTGGAAGGCACCTTATTCAGTAAATATGCTGGGTTTCCAATGCAAAACCCCATAGGAATACTGGAAGATTTACATAGCTCATCATGGACCGAACTATGTCTAACAAAGTTCGATTTCTCCTTTCAGATACCAATCTGGAGGAGTCCACTGAGAGACTATATCATTTACTTTGAGATAATCTAGAAACTCTCCATTCAAGTATTCACCACCTTGATCTAATCGAAGAATTATAATACTATGTTTGGTTTATTTCTCCACTTCATACTTATACTCTTTGAACTTTTCAAAGGCTTCAGACTTGTGTTTCATCAAACACATATCCGAATTTAGATCTATCATCTATGAAAGTAATGAAGTATGAAAATCCACCCATGGCTTGCGTAGACATTGGTCCACATACATCTGTGTGTACCATTCCTAGCAAATTTGCAGTCCTCTCTCCATGTCTACTAAATGGAGACTGCAGTGCCACAATAAAGTGAGATTTTCATCATCGCTTTTCTTTTATTAGTTTGTTCAATCTGAAGTAAATTATGTCACATTTATATAGACCATTATTTAAAGTACCACGTCCATAAAGAATATTATTTCTAAGAATAGAACATTCATTATTCTCAATAATAAATGAAAATCCATCCAAGTCTAACATGGGAATAATATTCCTCACAATCGAGGGAACAAAATAACAATTATTTCAAACAATAGTCTTGCCCGCAGGCATATATAAATGAAATGATTCTACATCTTCAGCAGCAACTCTTGCTCCATTTCCATCAGTAGAATCACCTCCTCTTCCTCAAGAGTCCTACTTCTCCTTGGTCCCTGCAACAAATTGCAGATTTGAGAACCACAGGCGGTATCTAATACCCAAGTAGAAATTTGATTTAATGACATATTCACTTCTATCATGAACATACCTGAATCAGAAGCGGTAGTCTCACTACCCTTCTTCTTCTTCAATTCTGCAAGGTAAACCTTGCAGTTCCTCTTCCAGTGCCCCGCCTTGTTATAGTGAAAGCAAACAACTTTGCTCTTGGGGTCTTCAGCTTTTGGTGGAACCGGCTTTTCTTCACCTACTTTCTTCTTCTTGGAAGAGTTCCTCTTCCTTTTCTTAGGATTGGAACTTTCACCAATTAGAAGAACAGAACTCTTCTTAGGGAGAAAATTCGATTCCGCAGTCTTCAACATGTTGTGGAGTTCAGGCAGGCTGACATCCAACTTATTCATGTGAAAATTCACAACAAACTGCGAGAACGAACTCGGAAGCGATTGCAAGTCCAAGTCTTGGCTCAGCTCCCCATCCATGGCAAAACTAAGTTGTCCAAGACGTTCAATCAAATTGATCATCTTAATTACATGGTCATTCACAGATGATCCCTCAGACATCCTACAACCGAACAACTCATTCGATATCTCATATCGAGCTGTCCTCCCCGCCACATCATACAACTCTTGTAGATGCATTAGGATAGTGTGAGCATCCATATGCTCATGTTGCTTCTGTAGCTCAATGTTCATGGAAGCTAGCATGATGTATTGAGCAACATTTGCATCATCTATCAACTTACGATACATAACATGTTCATCATTATGTGCATCACTAGCAGGTTCAGTAGGCTTAGGTGAGTCAATCACGTATTCCAGCTTCTCAATCCTGAGAACAATTCTCAAGTTTCGAAGCCAGTCAGCATAATTAGGACCAGTCAATTTGTGAGCATCTAGTATGCTCCTGAGTGATAGTGCAGAAGACATAACGTACAAAGTAAATCTGTAAATGATAAACACATAACAACACTTAGCAAATATTCGATTTCATTCTAAAACACTATATGAATCGGGTCTTTATTCATAAGTGGCTCCCACTACTTTATCTAATTTATTCAACCCCTTACGTGAAAAATTAAGCATTTATAATGCTAGTGGGAATAGGGATCCTACATTCCATTACACAACCCCGGCTGTAGCACGAACCGCCATGTAATGTTCAATAGGCAGACAACTCTTGTCAATTACATCTTATGTTATTCCCTAATCAAACTTTAGCCTCTTGAATAATTGAGTCTCGGTTGTGGCACGACAAACTCAATATTCTAAGTCAAGTCTAACCCAACATTCCGTACAGTTAAATCAGTCCCCAAAGGCCCACGGCTGTAGCACGTACCGACCTTTAGATTCTTATTCAATGTACACATCTCTATGTAATAGACAAGTATTTCTTATTTCGAAATCATAGCCCTCGGCTGTAGCACAAACCGACAATGATTTAAAAATAAAACTACTTTTCTATCATGTTGGAAGGCTATGACCGACACAAGCCCGTTGTATCATTGGCCAATTACTACTTGATATTATTTAATTTTAGAGGGATTATATTACGTTACAATCATAATCATATTATAAAGAAATTTTTCCTTTTAAATTAAATATTTCAAATCAATAATCAATAATCAGATGATTCCCAGATCGGCTGGAGCATTGTCAAGAGGCGTCACTTAATAACCCTTTCTTACAGATAGAAATCTGTTGTTGACAGAATCATCCTTTCTCTCATATCAAAAATTCATATCCAATTACGTGTTTCATAAACACAAGAATCTCATGATTGTATTCATAATATTATTCTTAAGGTTATGAAACAATTTCACTATACTAGGTTGTCTAACAAATGCCTTATGTTCATTTAAATTCACCTAAATCTATCATCGCATGATAAACTAAGCATATATCACATATATCAACATGAATAAACATCAAGGTAGGCATGTTATATCATCTAGCACATTAGTCTAAGCATTATACATTTCTATGTATCACATGAAGCATTTAAAAGCAATTAAAACAGTTAAAAACAGCTTTAAAACACTTCCGGAAATATAAACAGTTCAAAACTTTTATATAAACTAAAATTTATCACTCCATTAGATCCGTCTCGGAAAAACGAATCCAACGGTATATTGCACGCCCAAAACGGAGTTACGAAACTCCCAGAAAATCAATTTTAATATGGACAGTCGGGCTGTAACGCATTACAGGAACGCGTTACAAGCCCTGTAACGCATTCCGGTGATGCGTTACAACCCTTTTAACCAATTAAAAGGTGTAACGTATTCCGTGAATGCGCCACAGGTGTGTAACGCATTCCCGGAATGCGTGACACCCCTTTTTTTTCTGCAACAGCCGTCATGGAAATCCGTGCGTGACAGTTCTGACAGCCGTACTTGTTATGTGTCTTCTTCTTCCCCGTACAGCAGCAAACAGACAGCCAACAAAAGCACTTATATATATACTTACAATTTATATATATACATATATGATTATTAATTACGAATTTAATTGCAAGAACTTCAAAAATTCATAATAAAAAATCTATACATCATAAAATTATGAAAAAAATACCCAGACGATCTACAACACTTGTAGAACCCAGATCAACATTCAAAATTATTCTGAGAAACGATTTCTCATCAGACAAAATTAATCCATGATATAACTTGTAAAAATCATAATTAATTCATACAAACACATAAAATTCTGAAATTTTTACCACAATCTATATGCATACAACCTATGCTCTGATACCATTGTTGGATTTTAATCACAGCGGAGGCATGGCAAAACACTTTTACACATATAAAATCCAAATAAAAGCATACAGATCATGAATAAAAATTCGAGGGATCGGATCTAACCTTTAAAATAATTCGGAGACAACGATCAGAGATCCTTAGCAGTTGCTCCTCAAGTGTGAAGCACTCCACCGGTATCCACCAAGAAAACGATGTTAAGGAGGAGGAAGGAGGTGGAGAGAATTGGGTTTTCCAAACTTTTTGCGTTTATGGGGTTCTAATGAAAATAGGGTCTATAATAGTGTATTTATAGGCAAAATTTTCAGTTGAAATTTTCCCATAAATATTATTATTATTATCCCATTTATTATTCTCATTAATAATTAAAACACCTTTTAATTATTAATCCTTTTTCTAAACACTTTAGAAATAATTCTCTCTCTTGATTTAATTTCCAAAAATTAAATTCTTTAATTAATAATATTAAGAACTTTTCTTAATTAATTTATAATCAATTAAATCTCATTTAATCAATTATTAAATTTGCCAATTAATTATTTATTTCACAAATAAATAATTATTAGCCATTATTAATTAATTTCTCCACCATTAAATCATTCTCTTTTTATGGTGTGACCATGTAGGTTCAATATTAAGCCGGTAGTAGAAATAAATAATAATAAAACTATTTTATCATTATTTATATAAATTCTCTAATTTATTAAATATGATTAATTAATTAATCACATTTATTCTACATCGTGAGGGATACTTCTCAGCATATCGCGACTATCCGGATAATATGAATTCACTGCTTAGAATACCAAGAACCTATTCAGTGAATAGTTACCGTACAATAAACTCGTTCTACCCTACAATGTCCCGATTAAATACAAGGCATGGATCTCGTGTCAAGCCTATCTAATTCAATTACTTGCTTACCATTTACTATGCGTAGTTCTATGCAAATTAGAAACTCCTTTCTAATTTCATTTACTCTGGCCAGAGATTCCTGAACTAGCATAAGTGGATCAGCCTTGAACATTCGCTTCCTTCACTGGAAGGGGTAGATCCTTTATTGATCATACACTATCTTCGTGTACAAATTCCTATACCCAGTAGAGCCCTAATAATTATCCCTGGAGACTAAGAACTAAATCAAAGCATAGTTCAGTGTACACAAGATGACTATGATGACCTCAAGTCTAAGGATACTTGTACAACTATCACTATGTGAACAACTGCTGACACGTGAGTGAACTCCATCAGTTGTTCAGCTGTGCGAGTCATGTTCAGTGAACTTATTCCATAATAAGCACCTACATACTAGCTATAGTGTCACCACACAAATGTCTATGAGAACAGACATCCTTCATAATGAAGCAAGCATAGTATGTACCGATCTTTGCGGATTATTAATTACCAGTTAGCAATCCTATGATCAGGAACTATTTAAGTTTAGAGTTATCATCTTTTTAGGTCTCACTATTATGATCTCATCATAATCCATAAAAAGTTTTACTCTAAATTATGGTATATCTTATTTAAACACTTAAATAGATAAATCGCGTAATAAAAACAAAACAAGTCTTTTATTAATAACAATGAAATCAAAATAGATTACATAAAAGTTATTCCTAAATCCTCATACATGATTGGACTTAGGACATATTCCTTTCATAGGCTTGGGAAGAAATCCAGACAATCAAGGAAATAAATTTATCTGCTTAGGCTAGAGGAGCACCTTGACAATGATTGTGAGCAACTTCTTTGTATACTTTGCTTTGTTCAATTTTCAGTAAATATTGTAGCACTTATCAGTTTCATCTACTACTTTTCAATTTGTAATTTTAGGGTGTTTTGTTATCATCAAGTTTCTCTTAATTTATGGCTACAATTCCAGTAGACATAAATTGGGGGAGATTGTTAGAAATATGTTGTGAACTTGATGACAAATTAAACAAAACGCCTTAATAGAATTAACTTAGTGAAATTTATAGCACTTGACGGATGATCGAATATAGTCCCGACGGATGATTTAATATAGTCCCGAAGGATGATAATTTTCATCCACCGGGTGAGTAGCTTATGTAATAATAAGTTTTGTAGCACATTTCTGCAAACAACTTTGTGTAGATTCTGTAGGAGTATATGAGTCATGTTAACTACTAGTGGATATGCAGAATAGGTTGATTAATTGTAAATATAAAGATGTCTTGTAATTCTATATAAGTGAAATGGAGTCAAGTGACAAATAGCTACCCGACGGATGATCAATAAAGCTACCTGACGGATAATAAGCATGTACCCGACGGATGATCAAATTCAAATATCTGTTGACAGTAAGAACATAGTCATAGGCGTCGAGTGTTTACAAAAGGAATGTGGCAGCCTGTTAAGTAGGGATTTGAGAACAAAGAAACATTACCATTTCCATGCAATTGTGAAGATATTCAAAGATGCTGGAATAGAGTAGTGAAGCAACATGGAGTTAGACTAGATATGTTTTGTTTTATTATCTTGTCTTATTGTCATGTAAACTTGGTGATATATAAACCAAGTGTAGCTAGTGGAACATTCAACTAAGCAAACACATTTCAAAGAGAGATAGAAAAAGATGTACTTGTCAAGAATTTCTCTATAGTTTGTTTGTTCTACTTGTAAGCAGCTGTGAGCTATAAAAACTTCACAGAGTTCTCATTCGATATATATATATATATATATATATATATAAAATATTATATAACCAGGGGTCCCCCCTGGTTATATAATATTTTTTCACTTCACGCAATCCGAAAAGGTTTTGCAGTATATATATATATATATATATATATATATATATATATATATATATATATATATCTGATGGATACTTCAAATCCACCTGAAAGTTTTAAAAACTTGTGTTTTTATTACATTGTGTTTTGATTTATATAACTAATTCATTCCGCAATCTGCAAATCAAATACTTATATATTTGTCGAGTTAGAACTATTTTAAAATCTAGAAAAAGTAGCCAGAATTACATTCAAACCCCCTTCTGTAATTCATGTTGTATTGTTAGGGAATAACACATGTCATTTTTTTCATGTAAATAATTCAGTTGTGCTAAGAATAAATTCGATTCATACATATCGGGGGCTTCACATTGTGTTCAGGGAAACATGAAATTGCATCCGAAAAAAGAATTTATGCATATGTTCAACAATTAAAGTATTTTGGCCTGGAAATATTAAGGATTCAGAATTTGAATAGTAATGAACAAATTCTGCTTTGAAATTTAGAAATCTGTATAATTAAAACATCTAATAAATATTAGCAATACAAGCTTTTCAACTGACTTGTATCTTCTTTTTCTTTTTGCTCCTCTACCTTTGTAGATCAAAGAGCGAAAAAATGACAAAAATACCTCTTTTTTTAGAGATTGTGACAAAAATACCCGTCTAATACGCATTTTTCAGTTGGGTATACTAATACGCATTTTAAAAATGGGTAATTCGTATTAAAAAAAATTGAAAAAAAATTAAAAAAATAAAAATAAAAATAAGATACGCATTCACAAAATGCGCATCACCCATTTGATTCTGGTGATACGCATTTGTGACATGCGTATCACATGTTCTTCTTTTTTTTTTTTAATTTTTTTTTAATTTTTTTATGTAATACCCATTTTTCAGATACGTAATAGATTTACCCATTTCTAAAATGCGTATTAGAAGGGTATTTTTGGCCATAAACTCCAAAAAGTGATATTTTTGTTACAACTAAAAAAAAAAGGTATTTCTGAATTCATATGTTGCCTTGAGGAAAACGTAAGTCCATTTACTGATTCTATTGATTCTGAAGAAACCCAGACCCTGCTCTACGAGCAGGTCACACCGGGTATGTTTGGTTTTTCAAGAAAGCAAGTTTAGAGTTATTACAATATCATATTATCAATTATCACTGAATGAATATGAGTTATATATATATATACGAGCATGGTTTTAATATGTACCGCCTTTTCATGTTTAAATAAATCTTATTATCTAATATATCTTGATTCGCGTGTTATTGAGATAGTGTCTGTTGCTTGGCTTGTTATTAGGCATCAAAATCTATCCATCTTTTCTGCATAGTACCTGTGATTCTGCAATTTAAAGTTAGAAGGATATATGCTCGGTATTTCAGTCCTTCCACGGGTATTGTCTTGTATTATTATTGGAATTTAAATTATAATTATAAAAAAATTGTTAAAAAACACTGTAATTTAGGTCATCCCAGCGACGTGAAAATTCCAAATAGAATTTTTTTTAAGCAAGGGCAAACATGTAGTGCAATATGTAAGTGAAGTTTCATGCTTCTATTAAGACATGATAAATACAATGAAGTTATAGCATGTGACAGAAGAACCTCTTGACCCCAATGATGGACTGTACATTTTTTGATTGTGCTCTACTGATGGGCATGTCATTGATGCATAGTACCAGTGTATTTTATTTGTAAAATGGTAATTAGAGACAAATTTCAGTCATAGGGCATCGTTCAGTCAATACTCGCATTCTCATTTTCATATTAGTCCTATTTATTTCATCTTTTAGGTACACTTTCATCAAGTTATTACATTTGATAACTATATAGGTATATGAGCAGTCTTGGCAATAAGAGAGTTGAACTTTTTGATTATGGGGTAGGTCCTAGGGAACCTACAGCTGAAGACAATGTTCAAATGTCCTCAAGTAAAATTGCTTTTTGAAGTAACTATATGATGTCTACATCTATATGGTAAATTGAAAGTAATATGCCCAAAAAAAGAAATTAAATAAAAAATCCTCAATGCAGTTATGATTGGTTAGGTTGTTAAACTGATTACATACATATTTTTATCAACACATCGATAATCTGAACATATTATAGTCTAGTCGGGTCTTTAAAAATGTCAATAGCCCAGCTGACCCGACCAGGCACACCCCTACTACAGTTGCTTTGAATTGTAAGCCATGCCTGTTTATTCCTTGTTATATATGTCGAATATTATAAACCTTATAGTTAAATTTGTTACATATTTGGTTACAGTAGCTAACATGCATCAGCTGTTTTATAGCCATGTCAAACCAGGAGTTTAGTTATGCTGGGAATAAGCCGATGGATGAGACTGATCAGGCCATAGAAAGTTCAAAATAGGTAAATTTGTTAGCTTACGATGTCCTAAATTGTTACTTGGAGTCAAGTCATTATCTAAAGCTTTTAAGTCTCATAGTTGAAATAGGAACGCAAACTGCTTCTACCTTGAAGGGACAACTGAGTAGGCATACTAGTACTCTGCAATCTACAAAGCTACAAAGCTATGTCTTTTCCTTATTTTATTACTAGGTGAAAAAACCGCGCTTCGCGCGGTCTAAAAAGATATTTAAATAAAATTTTAGATATCACGTGCGAAATTTTGTTAAATAGATAAATCAAACAGTAATTATGAATTAGTTAAATCAAAGGCACCTTTAATATAAAACAACACAACTGATTCATAAATTATATATTTAGATAAATTTGATAGAAATTGGAGGATCAATCTTATAATACTAATTATACAGAAAGGGGCTGTTGCTTTTCGGATCATAAAATTAGGAGAAATTAGACCATCATAGGGTAATTGGAAAAATTGTACAAGTACCTGTAAGAATTGTGGGCAAATAAGTACACTTGCAGAATTAAAATAATGCTGACATGATGACCGATGTTATAATTTTTTTGTTAATTCTTGCAGGCAAACAAAGCTTGCATAAAAGTTCTTTGCAGAAGTTCCAAACTTAGGTGCTAGAAACTCAACTTACCAACTTGATTTTTTCGACGCCAAGATTGCGTGGGGCGCTTGACCATCCTTGTAAAAAATTAACCCTGCATCCTTCTTTAATGTTTTTAAGCTACATCACTTTATATACCTCCTCTCACATGCTCTCTTAATTTGTAAAAAAACTCCTTCATACAATAGCATGACCAAGCAAAATAAATGACTTATTGGCATAGCTCTTTGTGTTCTACGAACATGCGCTAATCTCAAGTGATTCAGGCATTCATGTTTAATTAACATTTCTTCATCACTTGTCTATAACTTACATCAACTAAATTATCCCAATTATCATTGATAACTTTTCTTTCAGATGATGTTGTACCTTCGTCACCAATTGTAGTACAAATTATCTATAGAGTAAACATCTGTGCTAAAGTCATATTTCTAAAGTATTTGAAAGCTACAGTTTCAATAGGATTCCGAGCCTAATTTTCTTATATCTGTAAGCAAGTGTCTAGCAAGTAACATCATTTGAAATGATTCCTTGCCTAACCACCATATCAACCAACCAGCATGCATCATCCATATTTCTGAAATTTGGAATCTGACATATTCTAAACATCTTGAGAAAAAGAGCATCTGCCTCTTTCATAAGATGTACCCGACAATATCCATAAAGAAGAGCACTGCACTTGTTACTTTTACAACAAAAACAAACATTATATTATCATATACTTGTTACAATTCTAAACAAAATATAAAATACTTTTTAGATCTAACCAAATATGATTTGTAAACTGCATATTTATATTTACATTAAGGTCTCGGCGAATTCAAAGACTCTCTGTTAATCAAGAAATGAGACAAAATGAGCAAACAACGATATCTATACCGCAATGGTTGAGCATCATACTGAAACAAAACTGTAATCAAATTAAATGTAGCCATTAAGACAGAAAAGTATTGTATGGAGCGGGCACGATGTACTATGTTTAGTATATTACCATGATCAAAATTTCTGATTTACTTTTTAAATCAGGCATCATCTTGAGTTCAAAGGTAGTTAATAGAATTTATAATTCACTTCTTCTTTTTACTATCTTTTAAATCCAACTTAGTACGCCTTGCAAACATGACATGATTGATATTAAGAATACATGAGTTGAAAATATGAGCAGTTTCATGACCTACGAAGACTGAAGTTTCAAAAATTACCGGTTGGCCCAAGATTATTGTTAGCATCAAATGTCATTTGAAGAAGATTATATAGCTCAGTGCCCCATGCAACCTGCTGTTTTTAGTTACATTTAGTTTGATAAGCTTTTAACAGAAAATAGTACAAGCATAATTTTAAGAACACCTGTTACCTGAAGCATATAATGGTATGATGGAGTCGTATTTGGGATGTTTGGAAAATTTTCAGTGAAAAAGGATGAGTCGGTCTTAATCCCTGCTATTCAAGGATAAATGCACTACTGCTTGTTGAATTAATAAGCTACAAGTAATAATGTAAAGATGAAGCTCATAATGTTTAAATGAAATTCTTAAAATTCCAGGCTCACAGTTGCAAGTTTCATCGACAGGAACTGCAACAACAAAACAATTATATTATCACTAAACGCCAGAAACAAGATTTATACCGTCTGTACTTTTATGTGCTACAATGTGTGGAAATGAGCCAAGTCCTATTTTTCTTCTAATACCATCTGAAATAAGTTAAAGGAATACTCTAAATAAACTTATTTTAATTGATTTGCATAAGAAATTGTTCAGTTGTATTCATGTTATGTAATATATTTGCCCAAAAATTATTAGGCAGACATGCACTAAAAAGAGAAATCCCAATATATTCTTATGAGCATAATGTAAATTTCATGTCCAGACTTTTTTTGTTTTAGCTTAATTTGTTTGACAGCAAATCAAGAATTACAGTATTTTGTATGAATGAAACTCACATTCAAAATATTTCGACTTCACATTTTGCTAAACTCGTTGTCATTTGATTTAAGTTTTTACAGACTTTTAATTCATGTTAGTTCTAATTTGAATCATTAATAAAGAGGTATCTAAATTTGCATACTCCCTCTGTCCCATTAGATTCTATACATCACTTTTTGACACGCTTTTCAATACTCGTTTAAAGTATAATTTCATAATATATTTTTAAATTATTTTTTTTAATTAAAGTTTTATGTTTAAACTTTTATTCAAAAAAAATTAAAAATATTATGAAAGTATATTTTATAGAAGCCTCAAAATACGTATAAATAGTGCACGTATATATCCCAATGGGACGGAGGTAGTATTAATTTAGAAGCCTGAGATGAAATCAGCTAAAGTGCAAGCGCCCAAAATTTAAGATCAACAATAAAATTGTCTAATTCAACTTAAAATAGCTTAATAAATCAAATAATAGAAGATAATTATCTATTTCTGTATGATAAGCGAGAGAATGTATGGTCTATCAACTATGAAATATCTATTATATTATATCTATGAGAAAGTTTCAACTCATGTATCTAGCCTTTGTATTTTGTTTAACCATGTTCATTTTTTGGCCACTACTTAAATATTAACGTT
The DNA here is from genome assembly GCF_009905375.1 of Apium graveolens. NCBI lineage: Eukaryota > Viridiplantae > Streptophyta > Magnoliopsida > Apiales > Apiaceae > Apium > Apium graveolens. The sequence goes on from NC_133649.1 coordinate 194,665,573, forward strand.
CATCCTATTTTCAACTTAATTTAGCTAGAGATGTCACAGTTGCGATGGTTGCTGACAAACTAAAAAAAACCTTAATAAAGACTTAAAAACAAAAAATAACACAATTATTAGTAGAATACGCCATAGACAATAGGGATATGAATTTGCAATGAAGATCAGATATTAATACTTAACTGTCTATCCTTGAAAAAGGTCTTTAGCCAACTCAGGCTTTCCTCCCCAGCCAAAGCTAGTTAGGTGTGCTAGTTTATATCAATATAAGAGGCAGGTAATATTTTTTGATAAGGAGCCAAAATACATTATGTTTCCCGGCTCTGGGATATTTTTTTAAAAAAAATTCTCAAAAACAATTTAAAAGATAGCGAGTACTTTTTGTCGTTATAACTCGGGAGGATCAGACTATAACGAAATAAATTAAAAATAAACAAAGCATTCGAATAATACACATATAGGTAGTACTGAGATGGGAAAAGTAACTGATACATTGTGTAAGGCCGTGATAGTGTGAAGCTGGTCTCTGAGCCATTTAATCAGTTGTGCATCATATCAATTTTATGCTGCAGGAACATATAACAAACATTACTCACTGCTAAGAGCCTACTTGAAACCTCGGCGGAGTAAAGCAGAAAAACAAAATGGTGCCCAAGGAGGTAAGGTAGAATAATTAATCAAGGTTAGTGGCAAGATGCTACTAAAACTCCATATGTAAAGAACATAATGGGAAATTGATATAAAAAAATGTCACTTTAACCTGCTAACAATAAGCAAAAAGAAAATCAAATTACCAGTTTCAAGCACTTCTGTAATGCTAGTACAGCTGCAACAGCTAGGTTTACAAGTAACTAAGCATAATCAGAATCCAACTTAGTAATCAAAATAATGAAAACAAAAACGTACTGAGTGATCTTGAGTTTATTATTTTTTTATCAAAAGGCAAAAAGAAATAGAAATGAGAGGTTAAAAATGGGGAAAGGTAGTAGCCAGCGAAGCAACAACTTCAAACAGAGAAGGCTTCAACCCCATTAACAAATCCTTCATCCCTTATCACCCGAAACAACCCCAAAAATTGAAGCTTTAAAAATAAAGGAACAATCTCCAAATTATTTTATTCCATCTGAAAATACAGTGATAGATGCAGCAACAAACCTGATAGGACGAAAAAAATATCATTAACCATCTCTTCTTTCAGCCCATATCTTATGTATACTATGCATAATAAATAGGTTGGAAATTGCCTTTTTGAAATAAATAGGTTAAAACTGATTGGATGTGGTTAAAATGAGGTTAAAATACTTGTCTGTTGATTTGCTTTGCACTAATTGCTCGACTGCTAATTTCCTCTGCTGTTACAAGTAGACGACGAACTAACATAGAGAAATGGAAATGAGCGTAGAAGCATGAGAAAATAGTTTTAATCTATTCTACCAATGTCACGTCAGCAGTTTTAATCTATTCTACCAATGCCACGTCAGCCACGTGGGATCCTCCTTTATATATATATATATATCTAATTAAGATTAACTTGTACAGCCGAAAAACTACTTCTCTAATTTTGAAATAGTAATTTGTCTTCCTTTACTACGTGTTTTAGGATAATTGAGTCGAGCTCTAGCCCTTAAAGAGTTATGTCCCAAAACTTTACGCATCAATCAATAAATATTTGTTATTTGGAGAATGTAACTTAGGAATGTGATAAAATTTAGATAAATATTAAGATGGAGAAGAGAAATTTATCGAGAAAATAAATAGGTGCTCAACGTGGTCAAAGGGAGGTTGTGTCTCCTATCAAATTATATATATTTGTACCCATTGTTCTATTAAATACAAAAAGAAAACAACACCTGATGCAAATGACAGGCCTGTCCAGCCACTCGCTCTTGTCAAATAAATAACAATCTTAGTTTAATGTTAGCATAGAACAGTTTACCATAGCAGAAGCTTGGTTAAACCACCAAGCTGCTTCATTCACTTATGTAGCATCAAACTAAATTTATATTAGAGGCGTGATGAACAATATATAAGAGTTAAAAAGCAATAATTATTACTCCAAGTAATTAATAAAATAAAAAGAAATTTGCTGCCAAGGAAGAGTTAAATTAAAAAAGCAAAATGTAACATAATAAGCAAATGTCCTTACCATTATCAGTACAGTAGAGCAGAGGGAAAATATTGTAGAACGTATCACATTGGTGGGAAGAATATATTGCCACGAATGGCAAGCTGTTTTAACAGACGAATAGCCGTAATGCAAAATATAAGATTTAATACTTACAATATATATTTATAATTAAGCCCTTTCCATGTCTATGTTTTAGGATTCAATATGTTGAAGAGCAAGCACTGGTGAGGACGAGGCTCCTGAACTGCGATCAAACAAAAAAAGAACTTACTCAAAAATATTCCAACCAAGTAATTGATGATGATCAATAAAGTACAACACCAAATTGAAAGCATAAAGTTAGTAAAATGTTACAATACACTCACCATATCTGCAAATTTTAAGAAATTAAAATAATATACCAGGAAACAAAACTGGTCGTCTAATGTTTGCGGTAAGAAATTCTCAACGGGTGCTAAACTCTAATGGTTAACCAAGATTAGAACACAAAAAAAACAAAAACTCATTAAAATTACAAGTAGGAGACTTACAGACCAGTGTCCATTCCTCATAAAAGCTGGTCCATATACCTTAAGGAAAAAAGTCTTGTAGGGCACAGTTAGTAGGAATTTCATCATCAAATTCGTATGTGGAGTCGTAAATTATTCTTTTAACAGGGTCAATCAAAGCCTCATAAGCTTCCTGTATGGCCTTGAAGTGGTTGTCATTTCATCCTCTTTAGTTTGTTTTGCAGCTTCAGTTAACTCGGAAAGAATAAGAGATGCCTGTTTGTCAGGATGGAATTTTAAAGCAGTCTCGCGATAGCTCTTCTTAATCTGATCATCGGTAGCAAGATACCTCAGATGGCCCAGACCTAGCAATGCATAATGATCTTGTTGCTTCTATAGGAATCTTATGAATGAATAGATTTTTGACCCTTGGCATTAGGGACATTCTGATTGTCATCTTCTTTCTCAAAAAACCCGAGGAGCCTTGTAGCAGCTAAATGGTAAGAATACCCAGCAGGTTCATAGTCTAGTCCCTTCACTGGAAGGCAATTCGAGGAAACATAAAGAGGCTTTACATCTACAAGCTCCTGTAAGTAAGAAATAAGCCGAATACTCGACTGTGGAACCATAATCCAAGCAAAAATGAATCAAACTCCTCACAAACAAAATATGTCATATTATAGGTTTCAATCAATATACATGCGTTTTAACTCAAATTTACACCAATCTTATATCTATATAAATGAAAATCTCAGGGTATATAAAAAGAAACTTCTCTTTTTTTCTTTTTTTTACAGCAGAACAGAATAAGAAGGCAATAACTTAAGATAGAAATATGCTCAAGAGTCAAGAATCTGTATAAAGATTAAACCTTAAATTGTTGCTAATCTCAAAAAAAATACCCAAGAGTGAAGGCTACAGGAGTGGCAATTTGATACTCTCATACCGATTTGTATCCCTTACGAAAAGCCTGCAGTAGATTTATACCGATCATTTCATACTGTTTGGGAAGGCAATAAGACCATAACTGATGATTAAATTCAATTTGATCGATTGACTCTTGGTGCTGCTCATCGCTTCAAAACTTACTATTACTGAGACAGAAGAATAAGAATTGATAATAAATTAGAGAGGTCTAAGAAAATCAGGAAGAAGTTTGAGGCGATTTCCAATCCGCCACGTAGGCACCCGAGATTTTCCTTTATATAGATATAAGATGGACTTTATGTAATATTCGGGATATCGCGTGTAATTATTTTATCAATATATGATTATTATATGATTTTTGTATGATTTTTGGTCAATTATTTGATGATCGGTGTTATTAAGTGAATGTTATATGTGGTAAAGTCGAGATGTGTTAATTTTATAATGTCCAGAATAAAATATAGATAATTAAGGTATTTTTCTGGAAATTTTTGGAGTATTATACGATTTCATATTGATTTATGAATTTATTAATTATTTTCTGAATAAATATAAAATTATTTTATAAAGTCGGAAATTATCCAAGCTCAACCGTTTTTACGTTTTTACAACCCGAAACTCTTCCGAAAACTCTTTCCTAACCTAATCTGATAATTCTGAACACTTTCCGTGTTTTGACTTTTTCAATCCGGGATACGGTTTGACCCGTACGAGTCCCGGCGTAAAATTTTCGATACGCTAATCATTTTATAGATCGATAAAACCCGGTTTTCTCATAAGGCGAGGTTTTATCACCTTATTTTTTTATTAAGTGTTTTGTAAGAGGCTCTGTTTTTATAGTTATCCAGATTTGGTATTAAATTGTATCGTCTTTACAGTTACTTAGCGGCTAATTAATCTATTTTCGGATCCGATATGTAAATGTAATCATCGAACTATTAAATAAATAAGATATGGGATGGTTCTGTCAGCTATGTGTTGCTTTATTATTAATTATGTAGAATTTGCTGGGTATGAAGATTAATTTTATAATTAAATATTGAGTTGTATGAATTCATTTCATTTTTTAAAATGATTTTTTATTGAATATTTACTCTCATAAATGCAAGAGTTGTTCCTAAAATTATTTTTGTTACTTTATAATTTTATTTATTATTTTAGGAGTTTATAAAATTTAGAGATCAATATTTTATTGATTATTTATCTTTAAATAATTTTCTGATCGTATTTAAATGTAAATTATGTATTAAATTCTAGAATGATTCAAAACACATGAAAATTTTATTCTATTAACTTTTAAATATTTCGAGAATTTTAAAATTATTTCAGAGATTTTCTGATTTTTATTTATCCGCACGTCTATTCGTTAAATTGTAAAATGCGAGTCTGAATGCGCTTTCCAAAAATAATTTTAAAATTATAAAAATTATATGATAATTAGTTTTAATTATCTCGGGAATTTTAAATTTGTTCCAATAAATTTTCGGATGGTTGTTACCCGTAAATTATTTGTTGAAATCGATAATTACGGTGCGAATCGGGATATTAACGAAAAAAATAAAGAAACAAAAAAAATCCTCAAATGCACCCCTGCACCTCCCCGTTCTGTACCACCGCCGCCTCTCTCTCCCCCCCCAATCTCTCTGTTCTCTCTCACTACTCTCTCTCAGTTTCTCTCCCTTATTTCTCCCTCTCTCCTCCCTTGTTCCACCCCCGTTTTCCCTTCTTCTTTCTCGATTTCCCCTGCTTCCCCTGTTTCCCTGTTCTTCTTACGCCGTAAATTTTCCGGTGAGCCGCCTTATATTTTTCCGGCTTGATTTTGTTTACAATTGTGTTGTGTGTGTTCGTGTGTATGTGTTTGTGTGTGTATGTTATATGGCTGCCGTGTTGCTCCCTTGTTTCGTTTCATTCTTGCTGCCCGTTCTTTTCCGGTTGCCACCGGTCCTTTTCCGGTGAGGTGGCTGGAGCGTTGTGCTGCGCATCCGCGCGTGTTCCTGTGTTGCCTTGTCCTGTATTGTTGTTTATTTGACCTGGTTATTGTGGGGTTGAATTTAATTATTTTATTTTGCAGGAAAATTAAATTGATAAATATTCATGAAATGAATGTTTCCGTGTGAGTTAAAATTTTAATTAATTGGTGGAATTCGCGTCATAAAAACCCGAATTTAACCGGGTACCCGCGAATTTTATCGCCGTCGGCGATGAGCTTCGGTGAGCCGACGGTGGATGATGATGATTAATTCTGAGTCTTATATTATAAATAAATAAAAAATTGTTGTAAATTAAATTCAAAATGAAAAGTAGGATATTATTATTATATATTGTACCGGTGTTTGGGATTATGAATGTTGGATTGTTGGTTGTTGTGATTTGATTGGGTTGAAGTCGAATCATTTCGACGGGTAGGCCGATAAACGAAGGAGACACTGCCCATTTTTCGGGAAATTAATTCCAAAAATATAGGAACGTAACCTATAATTATCAGAGACGTCTGTAACGCCCTCCAGACCCGGGGTATAAGTCTGGGGGTTACTAGCTAATCTCCAAACCTGTAAAACCTGAATAACATTAATAAAGAAATATATCTAACCCCTTTAACACTAACCAGAATTTTTTTAGGTTGAAGTATGAAAATAAGAACCACTAACTACTTTATTACAACCCAAATTTAAAATCTTACAAACTCTCTTTGTTTCAAACTATTGTCTAACAAGTTTTAAACTAAGTTCATCTTTATTCAAACACACACACTAACTATCTACACTCCACCTGTTCGGGCAATTCAAAGCTTTCTTCCTGGATTGGGATTAACACCTTGGGTATAAGAGGATCCCGCGGCTTGACCCACTTCTTTACATCTCGAGTCCTGATACGTTTCATATTCCTTCTTAACTGAAAACAATAAGGTGAATAACAACAAAAAGGGGTGAGCCAATAATTGCTCAACAAGTCCGTAAAATATAAACAGTGTTAAAGCAATTTAAATGAATCGGTAATCTGGGTAAATCTGCAAAGATATAACCCCGCGAGAATAGGAAGAAGTCCATTTCTGGAAAATACCAAATGAACTAAACTGGACACAAGTTCGCATCTATACCCTGCTGATCAGACAGGATACAATGCAGATCTATATCTCACTATATAGATCTAGTCGGGCACCCAGGCTCCACGGCCTATCTCAAGGATCCGGTTATGTCCCGGTCCTTAGGATCAAGTAAAGCTTAATCCCAAATATCACTATCCAGTCCATGGAGTAGCAACCGGAACAATCGGTATGCTTTGATATATTCTAATCACCAGAATATACCAATGTGTATGTGTAACAATTTGAATATGAATAGAGAATTCAAAGGAAAAGGAGAAATCAAGAATCGAAATAAAATATGAACATGAGAAATAGCAATCGTGTATCAGTGTTTGTGAATAAGAATCTAGAGAGTGCAAGCGGGATAAGAATCTGAAGAAACGTCACTATTCTGAAATTAAAATAGGGGAAAAACTTGCCTTCCACGCGATGTGCTTCAAATATGTCACCTTCGTCTATCACCGGCTCAATCTGCCTTACTGGCTTGGCTTCTATCAAAGAAATAGACTAATTTAGTCATCTCGTATCTCAATCGCGTCATAAATCGACTTCACGTAGCTCCTATTGTCTACCCATACCCTTATTATTGACCCGTATATTATTTATTAACTAGCAAGACTTGATTAACCACATAATACACATAAGCACATAAGCCACATAATCATTTTTATGTTTAAAATAATTTTTAGAATCAAAATCGACTCGCTGTTCGCTTAACTGATCATTATCAGACTCGTTTCCCATTTTTCGGAATTTATTGGACTCGTCTTTGCACGCGATTCGGATTTTAATCAAATAAATATCAAAGGACAACTAGTTTTTAGAATAAATTAGGTTTTAATATTATTTTTAATGAAAATAAATCATTTTTCTGAATCAAAGGGCTTTCGTTTCGCTCGAATCAGACAAACGGTCTAATTAATATCAATTAAACACAGATAAATCGATTTATTATTCCATATAAATAATTATTACTAATTATTAAACCCTAAAATAATTTTTAAATAATTATTTAGGAAAAATCAGAATTAAAAATGATTTTTCTATAATTTTTGGAATTAAAATGAATTTATTATGATTTATTGAAAATTATTTGATTAATTATCAAAATAATTAATCTTTTTTAAATAATTAATAAATAAATAATAAATAATAAATAATTAAGAAAATAATTAAATCTGATTTTTAAAAAATATTTCATAATTATTTATAATATAAATCAATTAATTAAATCATTAATTAATCAATTTATAAAATAAATAAAACTTATTTTATAATTAAAATAAAATAAAAATCAAAATAATTTCCCGAAACAGTTGTCAGTATTAAAATTCTGATAAAAACGAATCAAACACGGGTTTTCTGTTCGGGTCAAACGGGTTGAATTCCGGGTCATGAAGAACATGACTGGAATTTTTCCAGAATCCAGCCATCGTCCAGGATTCCGGCCAGCCAAAAACACAACTGTTTGATGTGTTTTTCACAGGTTTTCAGTTCCAAATCACCTTACCAATCTATTCCCGTCCAAATCATACCGTAAACATCCCTGAATAACAATCTCCGATCAAACCGACTTAAAACTCCGGCCAAATATCGAAATCACGCATCTGTACATAAAAGTCTACGTTCTATAGTGCAAATTAAAGCTAAGAACACGTATAATCAAAGCCCTAACATTTCAAGAACCAAATATTCACAGAAATCACGAAGTTATGATTTGAAAATTAAGCATAAACCCTAATAATCGTGAATCACTATCCAGGAATCGTTTGTTCAATTAAACACCATGAATCGACTGTAAATCACATCAGGAAACTATATCAATCATCAAAACATCATAATAACCCTAGAATCAAAAATCCCTAATTCGAATATAAACCTTAGAAATAAAAAATAAAAAAACGATGCATTAAAACGTGAAATTGATGCTAAAAACATAAAGAACAGATGAATCCTTCGATTTGAGTACTCGAATCACTTGATTTGGTGTTGTAATCTGCTCGAAATCACTGATTGAATTCTCGACCCAACCCTGTTCTTCCCGACCAGGTTTGCAGAGAATTTTCTGATTTTCTGATTTTTAATTACTTAATTATTAATAATTAAATAAAAATTAGGCTATTTATAGTAGTAAAATTAATATTCCTAATTAAAATTAAGGCCCTAATTCTACATCTTTTAAAATTAATTGGCCCCTAATTTTATAATTTTTGAGTATCAAAATTTAATTTATAAATATTTTATATATACAATATATATGCCAAAATTTGTGAATAATGCAAAAATGCAAAGAAATGGTATAAATGAAAGTCCTATAATTTTATAAAAATAAAAATGTGATTTTTGTGGGGCTTTTAACACCCAATGGGGCCCGGAAAAGTTATTTTCGCGAAACAAGAAAATTTGTAAAATATCTAGATGTTCGGAATAACGCGATGATACAAGCAGTTTGATGAAAAATAAAGCCCATTATTTTATTTGAAATATCAACCATAAAATCATGATTTGGGTCGTATAACCTTTGCTAGGAAAGCTATAAATACAAAATAAATTATGTGAAAAATATCCTGAAAATACCCGGATAACACGGAATGCACGTTACATGTAGAAGTTAGGGTTTTACTACTAATTACACATAAATGACACATTAACACACATAATTTATTATAATTATGATATAATACAAGCGTAATTTTCCCAGACGTTACAACATCTAACGAGGATATATAATTATATTTTACGAAACCTGATTACGTGTTGAGGCAAGATATTTTATAAAAAGTCGATTACCCTATTTTTCACAAAATGACGAGTGTACATACTTTCCGAAAACAAATACCGAACCGAGTTTTGAAAATGTGAACCATAATTGCTATGTGTATTTCAATAATACATATACATACGAGTCGGGTTATGAAATCGTATGGGTAGAAGTGATAGTGATATTATGTCAAGCTAGACGATTATTTGAACTAGGGTATTTCAACCCTGTAGATCGTAGTCGGAAGACCCGAGGATTGACGTTGGACTAAGAATAACCTAGTGGTCTATTGTCAGACTCAACAAGATTCCAATCGAAGGACATGAAGGATAGAATTGTATCCAGAATAGGCTAGTGGTTTGAGGATAAAGCCGAGCGTTCAAGTCAAACTAAAGTCAACCGGTAGTAGTCGTTAAAGCTTAACAAGGCAAGTATTCCTTACTTTTCTCGTAACATACTGCAAATACTTCATTCCTATTCTAAGTTCAGAATAGTTTACTGTTTTATATTCCTATATTATCGATTGACTTCTTTAGCAAATAACTATTCTTTCGGGTTATTTGCGAACCCTGAGTTGTGATGTGTTGAAATCAAAGTGATTTGACATTAAAATTACTCTACGGGCTGGATGGTTATTGTGAGGGCCAGTGATGAGCTGGACCCTATGGGCCGGGGATGGACCAGACCCTTGGGCCATAGTGTCTGGGTACCCGAATGGATCTATATAGTGAGATATAGATATGCACCGTATCCTGGCTGATCAGCAGGATAGAGGTGCGAACTAGTGTCCAGTCTAATTTATTGTTGATCGCCATTAACCACATTCCTTCTCGAAAAGGTTTATGCTAACAAAACCAGACAAAACCCTGATTCAAGAGATGAATCTGGGAATTGCTCGACACTTCTTTTTTATAATTCAAGGCTGGTAACAGCCAATGTTTATTTGCTCAACTACTTTAAATAAATAGAAATGTTATAAACTATTTAAAGATTTTTTCCGGAAAAGTTTTTTTGATATCGATACTTGGAAATCACTTATATACTTGCTGGGCATTTTTGGCTTACTCTTGCTTTGTAAATTCTTATTTCTTTAAGAAACAGATAAGGATAAAGTGACTAGCTTTTGATAGACAGCAGAAGTTAGAGATATCTCTGATGCGAGAGGACGAAGGTGTTAGGAAAATAAGACAAGGGCATTAGTGTGAAGGTATTTAAACTTGTATTCTAATTGTTGTGAATTGTAGAAGGCTAGATTCTTGTTTCATACCATAACCTGTAAACGATCCGGATTTAAGGGGTTATTTGTATATTATTTTATTTTATGTAAAAATTGTTTTGTGACACCAAATCTTGACCCCGAATTTGGGTTGTTACACTCTGTGTAGGCATACTAGTACTCTGCATCCTAGTAGGCATACTAGTACTCTGCATCCTGCTACATGTGCTTTTGCATATCATTACAAGTTGTTCGAATGCACAATGAAATTTGCCTTCTCTTCTAACCCAGATTGTAAATCCCAACAACAAAGACATCAGGGGTGTGCTATTCTGTGAAGCTAGCTTTGAGGCATGTGCATAATTTAGTCACTTATCTGTATCCCGATCATTGTTCATGTTATTTAAAAGCATATAATTTAGTCCTCTAACATATTTTCCCTCCTCCCAAAACTGCAGGTTGCTGAGGTGATTAAAGAGGAGATGTGGCCCAATCCTGTCAAATATTTTAACAAAGTATTTTGTCCAATCAATTTACAAATTTACACAAATTTGCATTTGTATTACAGGTTCCTCCTTTTCTTGTATTCTTTTCTAATTTTAATTGTATTTTAATTCCATTTTTGTAGTTAAATACAATATCTTTACACTTTCTGGCACACTTTTGTAATTTTATTGCTGGAAGCACTAGTGAAGTGGCATTTTATGGATTCCTATATGCACCACCATATTTTTCCATTGAAAATCATAGTGTGAGTAACACTTAAGCATATTTTGATTTATTTGTCTCTGCAGATTTTGTATCAGCACCATCTAATGTTGAATCAGGGGTAAGTTTTAGGACTTTGGTCATATACATATTGCTTTATTACAGTGAGCTGGCTACTGTACTTTTCTTAATCATTTTCTGTAACTTAATCTCTTAAAGGTTAAAATCAGGAGAGAGTGATTAAGTTCTTGAAGATATCTTGCGTGTGGCTGACTCATTTATGGTTGCTCCTGGTGATCTTGGAATGGAAATACGAGAGTCTTAGAAGTACTTGTTGTATAGTTAATTAGCTATTTGATTTTTGTATTACATTCTTGGTGGTTGGTAGGCTTGGAACTTGTTTGTGGTTGGTGGTACTTGAATTGGTTGTTGGATGGTTTTTGTTGATGAATGTTTGGTAAACTTTGAAATGGGGAAGTTCTATTGTCAAATATTATATTGCCTTTTTTCTCATAAAGTGTTGGCAAAAAGTCATGTTAAGTGTAGCTATTGATATAAATTGTTCATATTCTCTGTTGGTGAATACCAAAAAAAATGTAGGTATAGATTTAAAAATGTAGGTATAGATTTAAAGGTGTAGGTAAAAACTTAAAAGGTCCACATAAAAGTGTAACTATAGATACCACGCTATAGCCATTGATAACTTTGGTTTTCAAAATTTAGTGTTACAATAGCTAATATGGTGTTACCATAGCCTTATGGTTACACCAAATATGATGTAACAAATACCATATTTGTGTTACCATAGATCTATAGTTACACCAAATTTAATGTTACCAAAACAATAAAAGTGAAGGCATAGATGTCCTATGGTTAAACTTTTTCTGGTGTTACCAAAAATTGAAAAAGTGTTACCATAGACGTCTAGGGTACCACCGATATTAGTTATGATCCTATTTTTCAAAAAATTGTTACCATAGCCATTTTCTTCACTTTCAGCAATGCTCTTTGGCCTTTAGTCACACTTTTTTAGGTGTTACAGTAGGCAGTTTATGGTGTGGTGATTGCATGTTAATTTCCAAGCTTCATTCGACTTTTAACACTTGTTAGGTTCAAATTTTTGATAAAATAGTGTGGGGAAAATGATTTTTTTAAGTTAATTGATGATTGGTAGTTTGAATGTGAGTTTTAAATGGTTACATGCAATTTTATTGATTTTGTTTGATGATTGGAGTTCGAATTTTTGTAATTTAAATGGGGGTTTAATTTTGATCTAAGGTTACAAAGGATTTTGGCTTGAGTACCTAATTTTTATTGCGGTTTTTTTTGCAAAATGATTTAAAGGGATGAGTTTTGGCTTAAACTAAAGTTTATAAGTGATTCTTGTATTTGCATGTCATTATTTGATCTTTTGATTGTGTTTTGTTGAAAAATCCAAATGGTTCATGGTTTTAAAAGGGATTGATTCAAGTCATTTGGTTGATTTGATCTAGAGTCTAGTTAAATTTCTAGTTAAATGAATGTTTGTCGAGGTATAAGATTGTATGTTGATCTATTTGATGTGGTTCATTTTCTATGGTTTGAAATTTTGGATAAAAAGGAAAGGATTGAGTTGCTTTGTTATCGAGTCATACGAATTATGATTATTTGCTAAAGTATGGATTTTAATTAAATAAGTATACACTATTAAGTGTTATGTGAGTATTCCGTGTTTATACTCATGTATATGAGTTAAACGTTAGATCAAATTGGGGTAATTATTAAACGTTCCGGGAACGTCTAGTGGGAATCTAATTAGGGTCTTGATTATTGGATTGTAGATTCGGAGCGTGAAGGTATTCAGGCTAGAAAAGGGAAAGGTGTTCTAGGTGGCAATAGTTCAAATCCCGTAAAGCATGAAAGCGAATTCAGGCAAGTAACTCTGCCTACTTGTATAAATTATGTATAGAGAGGATATTGTTGATGCCATGATAGAGTAATGATCTTTATAAATACTTGCGATAACCTGTTATTGATTCTTGAACCCTGATATTGATTTTTGTACCACACCTATTTTGATTCCTTGAAACACCCTGATATTGTTCTTGTAGCAACTTGATATTTTATTGTTCAAACCCTTATAGTAACCCTGTTGATTCATATCCTAATTACCTATTGATTCCTTTGGATACCTTGAATTCTCGTGAAACTTATAAGAACCTTTATGAACTCCCTTGTGTATTATTTCGATTTACCTAAATCCTTCCCTTGTATACCCTATTCTATAGTGATTTCTGGAACTGTTCTGATTCCCCAACTCATGTACTTTTGTTGTTATTTGATCTCGACCATAGCATTGACCTTTGATTACTTTTGATCCATTCAATTCCTTTGAATTCTTGAAATTGAACTTAAGAATGATTTTTGACTTGAAAGAGTCTGAATGATTTCATATTCTTGGTAATGATAAAATGAATATAGTCAAACCTTTCTTTTCCAACACAAGGTTTTCGAAATGAATTCCTGATGGATTGGATTAAGACGTAGAAGACTAGTGAGACTAGTCCAGTCATATAAGAGACTAGCGGGGATTTAAGGCTGAAATTATGCCATAGGTACCTTAACGACTAGATGGAGGTCGGTACGGGCTGATCACCCGTATTATTATTTATGAAAGTTAAAGTAGTCCAATCAAGGGTTCCCTATCACTTTATAAAGAGCAATTGAATACAATTCCTTTGCAATTTCTTCCTTGAAAATGAAATGATTTAAAATGAATTGAGATGAGTTCACTATGTTATTGTTTAGCATATAGCTTTGAGAACCCTGATTCATATCTCTGATATTGTTATCAATCATATAAATGATTTCCAGAGTTGAATAGATTCTTGCTTTTCACTTGAAAGATCCTTTGAGATCCTACTATTGATTTGTGATGAATGTCGGCTTTCGCCCTATCTTGAGCCTTGATTCCTGCAAGCCCAAACCTTTCCTCATAACCCTTTTCATAGCCAGAAATAGAAATCTGCCACCTAGAGATTGAAAGTAGAATGCCTCAAGAGTTATTGTGATATTGTTATTGTTGCATTGTAGAACTGTCATATAGTTACTTGCTGAGCTTTTTATGCTCATATATTTTGCTTTGTTCTAACCATGGCAGTTAAGCGAGAAGATGGCCAGACTTAGGCGCACTTCTCATAAGAGCGTACCTGGTGGCCCCTACCGTGTCGTAGGCTTCCAGATGCCAGAGCAGGTAGTACAGGTTGTGTGAGAAAGTGCTATAGTTAGAAGGTTGTAAAGATACAATGGGTTATCTATAGCTTCCAAGTCGGAATTGATTATGTAAATTTATTATTATTTTGGGTTGTAATATATTTTATGGTTGGTAGTTGTAATCTTGTCTCAATCTTAATCCTGTTTAGATCCTGTTAATAGTTAATCAGGGTTTATGCTTATTTATTATTAGTTTAATGGTGTGTGGGTCCTCATTTCCTAACCCCGAGATTGAGGGCGTCACAAGTTGGTATCAGAGTTACGGGATCCAGTCCCTGAGACAAGTTAGGATAAAGGGGATTTTGGGGTATATATATATATATCTATATCGCGAAAGTGTTCGGCTCATATAGAGTTGAGTTAGACTATTATGTATAGTCTAAGGGAAGTGAATAGGTTAAAGTGGCAACTAGAGTGAGGGTGTGAGTAAGTTGGAAGTCTTATTTAACCCTAATGTTGTTTCTTGGTTGCTATTTTATGTTTTCTCTCAGGACCCCAGTAGTGGTAGTGATTCTGATTCAGAGATTAGTTTGACCGGTACCACAGTGGACTCTATTCCACCCTCTTCAGAGGAGCTTGTGTACGTTAGTTCAGACCAAGAGGTTAATCCATCAGAGAGTAGTGAGGTTCCTATGCAGATGTCACCCTTGAGGCCAGAGTCAGAGACCTCAGTCCCTGAGCTAGAGTCTGAGATGCCTAAGATTGTGCCTATTAGTGTTGGTGGAAAGTTAGCCCAAAATCGATATTTTGTATACTCCCGCATTCCGGAGTTGGGAGCTTTGGTGGATAGGATATCTCGAGAGTCTAGGAAGAGGACTTCAGTTATGGAGGATGAGTAGAGAGTCTGGATTCAGATGGTGGAGCAGGTTGCCCGGAGGAGATTGGACGAGGGACCATCTACTAGTGATGCTGATGCTGAGGCCCGGAGGCTGCATATTATTATTCGTTGGATGTTGGTTGTGTTGAGAGAGATTCTGGACAGTTAGATAGTGTTGGTCATGCGGGACATCCGGTAGAGCCTGTAGTTGTTGCTTTTTTTAGCGCCAGTAGGCTTGGGATACTTGGTCAGATGCTGGGATCCCTTTTTCATTTGTTATGTTGTATTGTATTTCAGAACTTGGTACCGTAGAGGCTGTTAGAAGTTAGGGGTAGAGAAGGGGATATTTTCCAGTTTTTCCTCTGTTTAACCCTGCTATATTATTGTACCCTATTTCAGAATTTGATGTAATCAGACCTTTTATCTATGTACCTTTGGCTTGTTGAATAAATTATATATCTTGTTTGAACCATGGAAATCTTTATAAATTGTTTTATATACTATGTTTCTATATAACCGTGTTTAACATTTCACATATCATACCCTGTACCATGTGAAAACACACAACTGATAAGAGAAATTATATAGTAATAGGATTGCATGTGCAAAATGGGGTAAAGCTTAAAACCCGTTAAAGTTATTTCTGTTAGGAATATGTTGTGAACTTGATGATAAGATGAACAAAGCACCTTAGTAGATGTAACTTATTATTTTTGTAGCTCTCGATGGATGTTTAAATATAGTCCCGACGGATGAACTTTATAGTCCCGACGGATGACAACTGAACATCCATCGAGAGTGTAGCTTATGTAACAATAAGTATTGTAGCATATTTCTGCAAACAACATTGTTTTAGTTCAATAGATATCGTAGGATTCTTTGAGTCATGTTGACTACTAGATTGATATGCAGAATAGGTTGGCTAATTGTAAATATAAGATGTCTTGTAATTCAGCATAAGTGAAATAGAATCAAGTGACAGAAAGACTCCCGACGGATGATCTACAAAGGCTCCTGACAGATAATTAACAAGGCTCCCGACGGATGATCAACATAGTCCCAATGGATGATAATATTCAAAATAGCAGTTGACAGTGATAACACAGTCACATGCGTTGGGTGTTTGCAAATGGAATGTGGCAGCCTAATTGCAGGATTTAGAGAACAAAGAAGCATTACCATTTCCATGCAATTATGAAGATATTGAAAGATACTGGATAGAGTAATGTCTTATTTTCTAACTATCATGAAGTTAGACTAGATTTAGTTCATCTTATTGCCTTGTCTTACTATCATGTAACTTGGTAATATATAAACCAAATGAAGAAAGTAGAACAACTAACTGAGTGAGCATAATTTTCAGAGAGATAGATAAAGTTGTATCTATTAAGCATTTCTCTTTAATTTTATAAGTTCTCTTGTAAGCAGCTGTGTGCTATTCAAGCATCACAGAGTTCTCAACTTTATATATATCTCTGGTGGATAAGTTCAAATCCACTAGAAAGTTTTAAAGCTTTGTGTTTTATTGCTTTGTGTTTTAATTTCTATTTATTCTCATACCGCACTTATTGCAAAATCAAACACAGTTATATATTAAGTAAGAACATTCTTGAAATCAGAAAAAGTAGCCAGAATTACATTCAACCCCCCTTCTGTAATTCTTGTTGCATTGTTTGGAATTAAAAATTGGTATCAGAGCAAGCTCTTAAAGAATAAAGAGTGTAAAGATCACCACAATAAGCAAGAAGATCAAAAAGGATGTTGGAGTAAAAATTCCATTTCTGGACAAAGACAATTATCACCACTGGAAGGTGAAGATGCACCTACATCTTCTTTCTCAAGATGAAGCCTATGTGGACTACATTAAAAGAGGTCCTCATGTTCCTATGAGAGCTACAACTGGAAATGAGCTTTAGTTCCAAAACCCAGACATGAATGGTTTGATCTAGACATTGAACGTCAGGAAAGATAAAAAGGCCATGAACATACTGTTTAATGGTGTTGATGGTGATATGTTTGACAACGGCATAAACTACAAAACAACAAAAGAGGTTTGTGTCACAATTCAAATTATTTGTGATGGTACTGAGCAAGTAAGAGAAAACAAAATGCAGCTCTTGATTTAACAATATGAGCATTTTCACTGTGAAGAAAGTGAGTTACTCACTGATATATTTAGTAGATTTAAAAAGCTACTGAATGCTCTCAAGTTGCATGGAAGGTTCTATTAAGCAAAAGACTCAAATCTTAAATCTTTTAGATATCTACCAAAGGAATGGAATCCCATAACAGTCTCTTTAGAAACTCTCAAGATTACAAGGAATTCACCTTGAAAAGACTGTATGGAATTCTAAAAACCTATGAGCTTAAAATAGAGCAAGATGAAAAGATGGAGAAAGGAAGGAAGAAAGGAGGATCCATTGCACTGGTTGTTGAGCAAGAAAAGGAAAAGGAGATGAAGGTTGAAGCTGTTAAATCTACATCAAACTCAAGGGTCTGTGAAAGCAAGGGTAAAGGTCTGGTAGCTGAAAATGAAGTACAGTTGAGCCAAGATGACATGGATGACATAGATGAGCATATTTCTTTTCTATCTAGGAGATTTGACAAGCTCAAATTTAAAAAGAATTTTGGAGCAGCTAAGTCAAACAGAAACATGGTTGATAAGTCTAAATTCAAGTGTTTCAAGTGTGGCTTAGCAGGTCATTTTGCAAGTGAGTGCAGGAAGCCTGATTCTGGTAAAAAGAAGTTTGAGCCTGTAGATTACAAGAAAAAATACTTTGAGTTGCTCAAGCAAAAGGAAAGGGCTTTCATTACACAAGAAAATGACTGGGCTGCAGATGGATTGGATGAAGATTAAGAAACAAACTATGTCAACCTAGCCCTAATGGCCAAATCAGATGAAACAGAAGTTAGTTCATCCAGTAATCAGGTAATCACCACTAAGCTAGCACATTTAACTAAGTCTGAGTGCAATGATGCCATCAATGATATGTCTACTGAGCTGTATCATTTGTGTGTAACTCTTAAGTCTCTCACTAAGGAAAATGCTAAAACTAAAGAAAACAATTTATTTTAAGTGAGAGGAATAATGTGCTAGAGTCTCAATTCATTGAGTTTGAAAAATTGAGAATTGAATATAAATTGCCAAGGATGAATTAACTGAATCTTTAAAGAAAGAAGAGATTTTAAGACAGCAACTTGAACGAGAACAAGAAGTAATTAAGGCATAGAAATCATCTAGAGATGTTCATGCTCAAATTACTAAAATTCAAGGTATAGAGTCTTTTTGTGATGCATCCTGGAAAAAGAACAGGGAGAAGCTTGATTCCAATCTGGTTGAAGGACTTTCAACGGATGTGGATTCGACGGATGATGAAAATTATCCATCGAATAATCAAAATGATTATCCGTCGAAAGACACTGAACCACATCCGGCGAATGTAAGTAAGCTAGTTAGCAAAGCTAAGCTAGCTAAGTTTAATGATAAATATGGATTAGTTTCTAAAAACTTTGTTCCAGGAGAATCAAGTCAAGTGAGAAAAGAAATGAGAGTTAATGTTGGTCATCTGTCTGTCAAGCAATTGAATGACATATTAGATTAGATTGAGGTTAAAGCAGAATCAAAAAGGAAAAACAACAGAAATGGGAAGGTAGGAATTAACAAACATAACAACTACACACCTGATAAATATGCTCCAAGAAAAATATGTGTTAAGTGTGGTAGTGTTAATCATTTGTCTATTAATTGCAAACTTGCTATGCATACTCCTATGTATGCACCTCCTTTATTTCCCAGCATGCCTACAATGCCTGTTAATGTCATGCCTGCACAAAATTTGAATGCACAATATGCTAACATGCCATTTGCACCTAACCCTTATTATGATGCATTTAGTATGCCTCAAATGCCATTTAGCATGCCTTACTGGAATAACATGTTTGCACATAGCATGCCTTTTCATGTTAATCAAAGTGTGCATGATAATCCTGCTTCCTTGAATGGTTTCAAAGGTTCAACTCAAATGACAAAGGATGAATCTGAGATACCCAAGTCAAATGAGATCAAACCTAAGAAACTAAAGGAAAAGGCTAACAAGGCAGGACCCAAGGAAACTTGGGTACCAAAATCAACTTGATTTGATTTTGATGTGTGCAGGGAAACTGAAAGAATCTTTGGTATTTGGATAGTGGGTGCTCAAGGCACATGACTGTAGATTCTACCCTGCTCACTAGGTTCAAGGAAAGAGCTAGCCCAAGTATCACTTTTGGAGATGAGAGCAAGGGTTATACTGTGAGATATGGCTTGATTTCAAAGGACAATGTCATCATTGAAGAGGTTGCCCTAGTGGATGGACTCAAGCATAATCTTTTGAGTATTAGTCAGCTTTCTGATAAGGGCAACTCAGTCACATTCAATTCAGAAGCCTGTGTTGTGACTAACAAGAAGAGCAACAAAGTGCTTCTCACTGGAGTGAGAAAAGGCAATGTGTATCTAGTTGACTTTAACTCAACAAATGCAGAATCTGTAACTTGTCTTCTCAGTAAAGCAAGTCAAGATGAAAGTTGGCTATGGCACAAGAAGCCGTCCCATTTAAACTTTAAGACCATGAATGAGCTAGTCAAGAAAGAATTGGTTAGAGGTATTCCTCAAGTGGAGTTTGCAAAGGATGGATTATGTGATGCCTGCCAGAAAGAAAAGCAGATTAAAGCATCATTCAAGAAGAAGCTTGATTCAACAATTGAAGAACCTTTGCAACTGTTGCACATGGATTTATTTGGACCAGTCAATGTGTTGTCCATCTCTAGGAAAAGATATTGCCTAGTAATTGTAGATGATTTCTCAAAGTTCTCTTGGACATATTTTCTAAAATCCAAAGATGAAGCTAGTGAAATCATCATCAATCATATAAGGCAAGTCAACAATCATCCTGACCTCAAAGTAAGAAGAATCAGGAGTGACAATGGAACTGAGTTCAAGAATTTTGTGATGAGACTATTTTTTGAAGAGAATGGAATCATACATGAGTTTTCTGTATCTAGAACTCCACAAAAAATGGAGTGGTGGAAAGGAAAAACAAATCTCTTATTGAAGCTGTAAGAACAATGCTAGAAGAATCAAAATTACCAACATATTTTTGAGCTGAAGCTGTGAACACTGCATGCTACACTCATAATATCTCTTTGGTCAATCAATCAAAATGCATGACACCCTACCAATTGTTCAAGAATAGGAAGCCAACATTAAACTTTCTACATGTCTTTGGCTGTAAATGTTATATCTTAAGGAATGAAACTGATCAACATCGAAAGTTTGATGCCAAAGAAGATGAAGGAATTTTTGTTGGATATGCTGTTGGAAAAACATATAGAGCCTACAATCTAAGAACCAACATTGTTATGGAATCTGTACATGTTGTGTTTGATGATAAAAATATTGAAGGACTGCAAAATGGAGATTTCCATGAGAGCCTCAAATTTGACAATATGGAGATAATGTGTGAAGATAGTGATGATGATAGTGATCAAGAACCAATATCCAATGACAATGTAGAAAAGTCTACAACTAATGAAGCACATAATTTAACATCCGTCGAAAGACCAAGTACATTATCCGTCGAAAGATAATCTACATCATCCGTCGACAGGAAAAGAACAACATCCGTCGATCCCTCAATAGGAGTTGAAAGTCAAATAAGATCACAGTCAGAAAGAACCTCATCTTCAAGTCAAAGATCCATAAACTCAGGGGGAGTTTTTGATCATCAAAACTCTACTAATCATCAAGAAAACTATGAGGCCTCTTCATCTAGAGCTAATATACCACAACAGAGAAAATGGACAATAGATCACCCTTTTGAGCTCATTATTGGTGATGCCTCTTCTAGAATTCAAACAAGGAAAACAACTCAAGAAGAATGTCTATATAGCAGCTTTCTCTCAAAGGAAGAACCAAAGAAGGTAGAAGAAGATATGTTGGATCCTGATTGGGTTCTAGCTATGTAGGAGGAGCTAAACCAATTTGAAAGGAAAAAGTTATGGAAGCTGGTACCCAAACCTAAAGGAAAGAATCCAATTGACACCAATTGGGTATTCAGAAACAAGATGGATGAAAATGGCATAGTTTTCAGGAACAAAGCTAGATTTTTTGCTAAGGGCTACTGTCAACAAGAAGGAAGAGATTTTGATGAAACTTTTGCTCCTATTGCAAGACTTGAAGCCATCAGAATTTTCTTAGCCTATGCAGCCCATGCCAATTTCAAAGTCTATCAAATGGATGTCAAAAGTGCCTTTCTCAATGAAGATTTGGAGGAGGAAGTCTATGTCAGTCAGCCTCCTGGTTTTGAAGATCCAAATTTTCCAGAATTTTTCTACTATCTTTTGAAAGCACTTTATGGACTGAATCAAGCACCTAGAGCCTGGTATGAGACGTTGTCAAAGTTTCTCTTAGAAAATCACTTCACAAGAGGTATTGTTGACAAAACTTTATTCTTTAGAATTGTTAATGGCTCTAGTATACTTGTTCAAATTTAAGTAGATGATATTATATTTGGCTCTAGAGATGAAAAACTTTGCAAAAAGTTTGCCAAATTGATGTAAAGTAAGTATGAAATGAGCATGATGGGAGAACAAACTTACTTTCTTGGCTTACAAGTTAAGCAAGTTAGTGATGGAATATTCATTAGTCAAACCAAATATATTTTTGATCTTTTAAAGAAGTTTGATCGAGTGGATTGCCTATCTGCAAAAACTCCCATGGCCACTGCAACTAAACTTGAATTAAACACTACTGAAAAGTCTGTGGATATTTCAAGCTATAGAGGCATGGTTGGCTCACTTTTGTACTTAACAAATAGTAGGCCATATATAATGTTTGCTACTTGTCTTTGTGCTAGATTTCAGGCTGATCCTAGAGAGTCTCATTTAATAGCTATAAAGAGAATTTTTAGATATCTTAAAGATACTCCAAAACTAGGCATTTGGTACCCTAGAGATTCTAGTTTTGATCTAACTGGTTATTTAGATGTAGACTATGCAGCGTGCAAGATTGATAGAAAAAGCACTACAGGAACCTGTCAATTTCTAGGAAACAAGCTAGTATCCTGGTTCAGTAAAAAAACAAAATTCAATTTCTACTTCTACAGCTAAAGCTGAATATATTGCTGCTGGCAGTTATGTTAGGACGTTAACACGCGCTAATAATACATGCAAGTATACGCGTTCTTAAGTAGTAAAAGATTTAGATCAAATTCGTTCCCACAGAGACTCTTTGGTTAATTTAAAAATATGCACCTATGCACAATGATATGGTTATTATCCAATGCTAAGACTAATAACAAGTTGAGATTGTTTATAACTAAGAATTAAACTAACAATCATAAATAAGAGAACAAGAATGGTTGAATTAATATATATGACAAACATGGGATCCTAACTTCATTAAATACTTCATTCAATATCCCTTTTGTTCTTAACCTTAGCATGTAATGGTGATGACACTAATCAGATAACACAAAACTAGTAAACGCCAACTTTCGTTGTACGAATACCCTACTACCAAGCATCTACAAAAGAGATGGAAGTTGAACAAACACCAATTATCCTTAGTCCTTATATGTCTATAATAATTGAAAACATGACGGTTTAATGCACAAGTTATCTCTCGTGATTACATAGGGCAAGTAAGATGGTTAAAATTACCTATGAATCATGCATAAGAATAATACATGAACCTATGCTAGCATGGCAAGTTCTAAACCTCTATATTCATTATCGCTTCAATAGAGATTAAGATGCTATCATATATGTTAGCTACGCACATAAGACAAATAAGCACAACCAATACTAGGTTATTATACAGTCACCATAGACTAAGCTATCGAAACAATTTAACTAAAGAAATCCATAAATAAATACGCTAGAACCCCACGATAACAATTAGTTCATAATCGAACTCATCATTACCATGGGTTCCAATGAAAGAATGATAATAAACAATATAAGAGTACTAGGGTTCAAAGACAAATAGAAAACAAGCATCCAAGTATGGCCTAAATCAAAGAAAGCAAAAGTCTTCTTCTCCATAGCCGTCTCGTGCTCTCTAGGTTTTCTTATTGCTCTCTCAGGTCTCCTTGTTGTTAAAAATGTCTTTTTATTGGTATATATAGGCTCCAGGATGACCAAGACTCTCAAAATCTTCAATTTCGACTAAAATCAGGATTCTGGGGCGGAAATAGGGCGCGGGCGTGCTGTTTTTGGGCATGGCCGAGCTGGTAGTATTTTCAGCGGCGCAGGCGCGCAGGTTCTGGCGAGGCCACGCCGACCTTCTAGAAAAATTATGACATTTCTTCTTTTGGTCGTATCTTGAGTTCTGCTCGTCAGAATTAGGTGATTCAACTTCCCACGCGAAGCTAACGAGATTCTCTACAACTTGAGAATATCCTAGGCTTACAATTCTAATCTCTTTTTAGCATATTTCTTTAAAAAGCTTCTTTCTTCATGTAACTGATGCCTGAAATGCATAAACACAAAAATATATCAAAAATATTGTGATGGCCAAAATACCTTTTTTAGAAGTTGTAATAAGAATACCACTTTTTGGAGTTTATGGGCATAAATAACCTTCCAATACACATTTTAGAAATAAAAAAATAAAAAAATAATAATAAAAAAAGTAGCAGAACAAGTGATACGCATGTCACAAATGCGTATCACTAGAATCAAATGGGTGATACGCATTATGTGAATGCGTATCTCTCTTTTACTTTTTTTTAAATTTTTTTAAACTTTTTTTATACAAATTACTCATTTTTAAAATACGTATTAGTAATACCCAACTGAAAAATGCGTATTATGCGGGTATTTTTGGCCAAAATTTTAAAAAGATGTATATTTGTCATAAACTCTAAAAAAAGAGGTTTTTTTGCCATTTTTTCTCAAAAATACCAACAACTTGAGTCTAAAACACCAACTTAAGCCTGAAATGAAGCGTTCCAAGTAGATATAAAATCCACTTATCACACCCTCAAACTTGAATCGATGTTTGTCCTCAAGCATAAACAGACTCAAATCTATAAAACAAACCTAATGCATGAATGCAACTACATGAGTGCAACTAAATGATAATGCAATCGATCCCCTCAGAATAACCATAACCAAATGAATAAGCCAAACCCTCTAAAAATGCAATAACTCAAAACAGAGTTCGAATAAATCTCACAAATCAACTCACAAACCAGAACGTGTGTGTGTGGATGCTTAATAGATATACTTTCGATACTAGATCAATAACCATAACTTATCTATCATCAAAACAATCACAAGTTTATAAACAAAATAGACGTTAAACGCATGATGACTCGCAACACCTCCTTCCTACTAGAGTTATACAAGAATTCATGCTATTATTGAACACATAACAAAGATGCTTATTTGACCTTGCAATGAATGAGGTCCCAAAAGACTTATACAATAATACCCATGTAGCGAGCGTTAGGTTAGAGGATCCCAAACTATAAAAGCCTTAGGTCACTAGGCACAATGTCCCGTAGAACTTAATAACTCGCGTATTAAAGAGCTCACTCTTGATCAATTATGCATAAACATGTACTTTTTTTCTTTTTTTTTCTTCAACGATTTCTGAATGAGTGTGTTTCGCTCCATCTCATTCAACCCTAGACTACTCATATAAATATGAGCCAGCTACTAGCAATCTGACGCCAAGCCTTACAACAACTAGTAATGAAATCCAATCTTTTCTCTAGTTTAAAAATTCAGTGTTCTTTTGTCATTACGAGAATAGCAAAAATTATAAATATAAACCAGTGATTAAATCTCAACTAATAAACAAGCATAATTATGATCTAGATCAAAAGCAATCCTATAAGACTTTTCTAAAAAAATTTCTTCTGGCATGCAAATCAATTTTTTAAGACTTAAACATCCCTCTATTCGTCATCACCACACTCAAATCAACATCAACTTATCAAATAGCATAGTTCATCTTAAGGGATCATACTAAATATGCATGCAAATGCAACTATATAAAATCACATAAAAAACAAATAAAAATGTCCTATATGAACAATCATGCAAAAATATGAATGAAATACAACTAAACATGCTACATGAATCTATATGAATCTATATGGACACACACAAACTAATCCTTACACAATCACCCCCAAACTTAAAATTTTCAATGTCCTCATTGAAGGTAGTAATAAGGATTTCGGGCATACCTAGTTGTCGGAAAGATCACCCTCCTCGGGTGGAGGATCAGGTGGCCAATCAACCTCGACACCAATGGTTCGGAAAATAGTGCCCAAAGCCTATGTAAAATCTGCAGCATAACGACGGTGAATGTCGTGCATGGCCTCCATACGCCTTGTCACTCGCCTGTACTGCTCATCACCAATACCAGTCTTATCAACTACCTGCTGCACATGAGAAGAACCCTCTGTAGGCACGGAAAGATCCGTCCAGCCACTCTCTACATCATCAAAAATATATCCCAACCCCTTATTATGGGGTGCACCTAAGAATGAATAACTCAAGTGATCTCGCAATCGGTTCAGCTCAAGTGTGGGAGTTTCTTCAATAGATGGTTCAAACGCTCCTAAAAATTTTCAGCTCTGCTAACCCAAAAGAATCAAATGGCATATCCAACTTCCTCTTCCAAGGAAGTGCATTCAAAACCTGCATTTGCTCTAATCCTTCTTCATCTTCAATAATTGATTCCCCTATTAAGGATCTCTCTAAGGTATCTGACTTTGGAAATTGCCCAGACTCTAAATTCATGATAGAGTCGACCCACTCTACTTTAAAGTACTCCTCTTTAGCTGTGGGTAATTTTATTGCCTTGAAAACATTAAAAATGACCTTTTGATCATGAACTTTCATTGTAAGCTCTCCTTTTTACACATCAATCATAGTTCGTCCAGTAGCTAAGAATGGTCTCCCCAAGATAATGGGAATCTTCTTATCCTTCTCAAAGTCAATAATTACAAAGTCAACAGGAAAGATAAGTTTATCCACCTTAACCAACACATCCTCCGCAATGCCTCGTGGATATGTAATAGAACGATCAGCCAACTGCAAGGACATATATGTCGGCTTCGGATCAGGTAGACCAAGCTTCTTGAAGATAGACAAGGGCATCAAATTGATGCTAGCTCCCAAATCGCATAAACATTTGTCGAACGATAAGTTTCCGATGGTGGAAGGAATAGTAAAGATTCTAGGATCTTTAAGGTTCGGAGGCAACTTCTGTTGTAGCACAACACTACATTCCTCCATTAGAGCAACAGTCTCTAAGTCATCGAGCTTCAATTTGCGAGAAAGAATACCTTTCATAAACTTTGCATAGCTAGGCATCTGTTCAAGAGCTTCAACAAAAGGTATGTTGATGTGAAGTTTCTTGGAAACTTCCAAAAACTTAGCAAATTGCTTATCCAAGTTCTGCTTTTGCAACCTTTTAGGAAAATGAGGTGGAGTATAGAACTATTTTTCCCTTGTATTACCCTCAGGAGGAGTGTTGACAACACCTTTCTTCCTTGTTTCCACCTCAACATCCTTCAGCACCACTGTTTCAGCTACAATATCATTTTCTGGAATTGGTAAGGATGCAGACGCACCAACATTCTGGACAGAATTTTCAGAATCTTCATCTTGCTGAATTTGGGGGCTCGGGACCTTTCCGGACCTCAATGTGATTGCGTTCACCTGTTCTTCGACTTCCCTCTTACCTGGATTGGCTTCTGTATCACTAGAGAGTGTGCCAGGTTGTCGATCCAACACAGCATTGGCAATCTGCCCAATTTGATTTTCCAGAGTCTTGATAGACTCCGCCTGGCTTTGGCATATAAGAGCCTGGGTTTTGCACATAAGTCTCAACTCCTCCAATTCAGATTTTTCATTAGCAGATTGACCGACACCTCCATGCGGGTAGTGTTGAAGTTGGAGTTGTTGTATTGGTGCATACTATTGCTGAAAACCAGGAGGATTGAATTGATTGGATCTAAACTGTTGATAAGACTGTTGTACCGCATTCTACTTGTTGCTCTAGCTGAAGTTCGGATGATTCCAGTTGTCAAGATGATAAGTGTTTAGAACTAGTTGCTGCGATCTCTGAAAGTTGCTCATAAACTGAGCTGATTCACTAGATAGAGCGCATTGCTCCATCCCATGTGAACCTGCACAAAGCTCATAAACACTCATCCTCTGATGAGCTCCATAGTTAGCCAGCGAATCGATCTTTATAGACAACGCCTTTAGTTGAGCAGTGATAGCCGTAGCTGTATCCATTTCAAGAATTCCTGCTACTTTGCTTTGTGGCAATCTCTGGGTTGGATACTGATATTCATTAGCAGCCATTAGTTCAATTAGATCATAAGCTTCATCGTAGCTCTTAGCCCATAAGGCTCCACCTGATGCTGTATCGAGCATGGGTCTGGACTGTGCTCCCAAACCATTATAAAAACAATTGATGATCATCCAATTAGGCATTCCATGATGAGGACACTTTCTAAGCATCTCCTTATAGTGCTCCCAAGCTTCATATAAAGATTCTCCTGATTGCTGCGCAAATTGAGTAAGAGCATTCCTGATTGCAGCTGTCTTTGCCATAGGGAAGAATTTAGTGAGAAACTTTTAAGCAAGATCTTCCCAAGTAGTAATCGAACCAGCTGGTAGAGAGTGTAACTGGCTCTTAGCCTTGTCCCTTAGAGAGAGTGGGAATAGTCTCAGCTTCACAACATCTTCAGAAACACCGTTGAACTTGAAGGTGTCGCATATCTCAATAAAAATCCTAATGTGCATATTGGGATCTTCCGTTGGAGATCCCCCAAACTGGATTGAATTCTGCACCCATTGAATCGTGCTAGACTTGATTTCAAAAGTATTAGCCGAGATGGCTGGTCTGACAATGCTAGACTGAATGTCATTGATCTTTGATTGAGAATAATCCATCAAAGCCTTCGGATTCGCTGCTGGTTCTCCCATTGCAGCAAAAAATTCTTCTTCAACTTTTTCCTCAACAAAGACATGAGATTGAGAACGCATTCGCATACACGCTCTCTAGAGTACCTGAAACAAAACAAGTACCCGTGTAAGTAAAATATCTAAATCACTGAACTTTAACGATCACGTATGATAAGTACATAAACTAAACAATTAACAACACCGAGACCCCGGCAGCGGCGCCAAAAACTTGTTAGGACATTAACACGCGCTAATAATACACGTAAGTATACGCGTTCGCAAGTAATATAAGATTTAGATCAAATTCATTCCCACATAGACTATTTGGTTAATTTAAGAATATGCACCTATGCAACAATGATATGGTTATTATCCAATGCTAAGACTAATAACAAGTTGAGATTATTTATAACTAAGAATTAAACTAACAATTATAACTAAGAGAACAAGAATGGTTGAATTAATATATATGACAAACATGGGATCCTAACTTCATTAAATAATTCATTCAATATCCTTTTTGTTCTTAACCTTAGCATGTAATGGTGATATCACTAATCAGATAACATGAAACTAGTAAACGCCAACTTTCATTGTACGAATACACTACTACCAAGCATCCATAAAAGAGATGGAAGTTGAACATACACCAATTATGCTTAGTCCTTATATTTCTATAATAATTGAAAACATGACGGTTTAATGCACAAGTATCTCTCGTGATTATATAGGGTAAGTAAGATGGTTAAAATTACCTACAAATCATGCATAACAATAACACATGAACCTATGCTAGCCTGGCAAGTTCTAAACCTCTATATTCACTGTCACTTCAATAGAGATTAACACGCTATCTTATATGTTAGCTACGCACATAAGACGAATAAGCACAACCAATACTAGATTATCATACAATCACCACACACTAAGGTATCGAAACAATTTAACTAAAGAAATCCATAAATAAATACGATAGAACCCTAAGATAACGATTAGTTCATAATCAAACTCATCATCACCATGGGTTCCAATGAAAGCATGATAATAAACAATATAAGATTACTAGGGTTTGAAGACAAATAGAAAACAAGCATCAAAGTATCGCCTAAATTAAAGAAAACAAAAGTATTCTTCTCCGTAGCCGTCTCGTGCTTTCTAGGTCTTCTTATTGTTCTCCCAGGTCTCCTTGTTGTTAAAAACATATTTTTATTGGTATATATAGGCTCCAGGATGACCAGGACTCTCAAAATCTTCAATTACGACTTAAATCAGAATTCTGGGGCAGAAACAGGGCGCGGGCGTGCTGTTTTCGACCGCGGCCACGCTGGAATAGTGTTTTCAGCGGCGCGAGAGCGCTGGTTCTGGCGCGGCCGCGCCGACCTTCTGGAAAAATTATGACATTTCTTCTTTTAGCCATATCTTTAGTTCTGCTCGTCAGAATTAGGCGATTCAACTGCCCACGAGAAGTTAACGTGGTTGTCTATAACTTGAGCATGTCCCAGGCTTACATTTCTGATCTCTTTTCAGCATATTTTTTTAGAAAGCTTCTTTCTTCATGTAACTGATGACTGAAATGCACAAACACAAAACATATTAAATATACCAACAACTTGAGTCCAAAACACCAACTTAATTCTGAAATGAAGCGTTCCAAGTAGATATAAAATCCACTTATCAAGTTGTTGTGCATAGATTCTAAGGATGAAAAACCAATTGTTGAACTATGGTTTGCAAGTAGACAGAATTCCTATTTTTGTGATAACACAAGTGCAATTACCATCACTGAAAATCCAGTACAGCATTCAAGAACAAAGCACATAGATATCAAGTACCACTTTATTAGGGAACATGTGATGAATGGTATTGTGGAACTTCACTTTGTTCCAAGTGAGAAGCAGCTTGCAGATATCTTTACCAAACCACTTGATGAATCCACCTTTACTAGGTTGGTAAGTGAGTTAGGTATGATTAATTATTCTTAAATTATTTTTGATAATTTTGCAAGTTGTAATGCATCCATAAATTTAATTGATTTTTCAGTTTTGGATGAAAATTTGGCTAAGTCCAATTTTACATATCGACGGATGTTCTTTATCCATCGAATTTGATCATCCGTTGAAATAGAATAGCTTGGTAAAAATCAATCACATTTCTGGATTAGTTTAGACCCGACGGATAATTTCTTTATTCTCATCCGTCGAATTGTCTATATCTTAGCTGTTAAAGTTCTGAACATTATCCATCGGATATACTTACAGTCTGTAAGTATATCATGACGGATAACTGACAAAATTTTGATAGTTTATTTTACTTTTAACCGACTATTTTGGGCAATTCTCATTGGGTCTTTAATTTTTACCTTTAATTTTTATCCTCTTTTATCTAAGAATACATAAAAGCCTCACTTCAAGTTTATTTTAGCTTTTATCTTTATCAATTACAATTAACTACTCTTTTTCCTCAAAGCAAAATCCTCTTTCTCTCTGCAAATCTCCTTGCTTTAACAATGGCACCAGTTATCAAGATCATATCTCAGGCATGATTCATTTATGAGAAAAACAATTTCGTAGCTCTTGTGAAC
This sequence comes from Apium graveolens, assembly GCF_009905375.1. Classification (NCBI taxonomy): domain Eukaryota; kingdom Viridiplantae; phylum Streptophyta; class Magnoliopsida; order Apiales; family Apiaceae; genus Apium; species Apium graveolens. The sequence goes on from NC_133649.1 coordinate 194,696,505, forward strand.
AAAGAAATTCCAGCCTCTGAGGATTATCACAAAATGATGGATTTTGTGAAAGGATGCAAGCTTAATTATGCCATGCTGGAATCACCCACAATCTACTGTGAAGTTGTGGAGGAGATGTGGACCACTTCTGTCTGTTAGGCAACTGAGAAAACAATAACTCTCACCATTAAAGGTAAGGAATTTTGCTTTAACAATGATACTATTCAAGCATGCTTTAAAATTCCTGATAACACTACTACTAAACCACACACAGATGCTGATTTAGTTAGATTACTTAATTCTATTGGCTATGCACTTCCTACCACTAAGTTAAGTGAGATTAGAAGGCTAGGTCTTAGGAAAGAGTGAAGTTATCTATGTGATGTAGTTACCAAGGTGTTTTCTGGTAAGATTAGCAATTTTCATTCTATCAACACTACCATGCTCAACTGCTCTTCATGCTACTTACTGATAATTACTATAATTTTAGTGATGCTATCATGTTTTAGTTAGGTTATAAGTTAGGGGAGATCAAAAAGAGATCTAAAAATATCTATTATGCTAGATTCTTTATGATTATTGATAACCATGTTTATGAGGACCTTGCAATTGAGAACCAAACCAACAAACTAGATTGTTGGGTTCAAGAAAGGAGAATAATTGCATACTTAAATAGAGCAAATCACCACAAAGAGGTGCCCCATGTTTATTTACCTATTATGAAGGGTGAAAGGCATATGTCATAGCCTACTCGTTTATTCGAGTATTTAACTCAACTCAAATAAGAATGTAATAAGTAAATAGTGGATCAAGCATCAGAGAGATCTCACAAAGTAACATCTGTCAAAGAATAAAGAAACATTGTTCATCTGCAGACTTGAAGATTCACTGGAAGAAGTTCAAGAATTTGATCATGCCTCAGTGATGTAAATCAAGATCGTGGATTCAATCAAGTGACAGAGATCTCGTCAAGGTATCATTTATTACAAGGATTCAATCAGAACAACAGAGTCAAGACATGAAGAAACGTCACGAAAGTTAGTCACTCATGAACCAGACAGTACATCGAGTGTCAGCATTGAAGTGACGGAATTGATTCATAAGTCTCAGTGACTTTCAGAAGATTGTCAGAAGAATGGTTGCTGCTCAGCGTTAGTATTAATTCTCCATTAATTAATTAAGTCATATAATTTAATTAAGAAAATAAATTATATCTGCAAGGATTAATTTATTAATTAATTGAATTAAATTGATTAATTAATTTAGAATTAATATTAAGGAATTACAGAATTTTAATTGGTTTAAATCTATTTAAATTGAAACAAGACAATCTGGATTGTATTAATATGACAATCGGTATGACAATCAATAGTCATACCGAAAGTCATGCTAATTCATTTAATTGTCTTGTTAGAATTTTTATTAGATTAAAAATCTGTTATTAATCTTTGCAAGACAATCTGAATTGTACTTATGTAACAATCGGTATGACAATCAATTGTCATACCGAAAGTCATGCTGGTTCAAAGAATTGTCATTGCAGTTCATTCATCTCGGCTGTTTGATAAAAGAAGCAGAAGACTTTTTGTTTATGCAGCAATCAAACAGAACACACCACAAGAACAAAAGAAAAAGCAGCAGAAAAATATTTCATCTATTCTGCAACTTCAAGATCAATTTTCTAGATTGTAAAGTTAAATCCAATCAACTAGAAATACTTATCTTGTTCTTGTATATCTATCTAGCGAATTAAAATCCCTAGAACTTAATCTCAAATCGCTTTTAGCATTTGATCTTTTAATTACAAAAATAGAAAAAGTTCATGTCGAATTTATTCTAAATTTGTAATAATTGATTTGAGATTAATCCCTTGTAACCGATACCGTAGTTGTAACACCTTTCAAGTTTAATAAAAGTTTTATTTAACTTGAATTTTGTTTCACAATTTTATTCCGCATTTTATTCGACGAAACGGTATTGTTTGCATTCAACCCCCCCTTCTACAAACAAATTGGGACCTAACAATTGGTATCAGAGCCTTCTGATTAACGTACAAATCAAGATCCTAGACTTTTGTGTTTCTTTCACTTCTTGAATTTTTATTCACTCAAAAATTCATAATGACTACACAAAAAGTTGGAACCGTTAAAATTCCACTTTTCGATAAAGAAAATTATGTGATGTGGAAGAAGAAGATGCTACTGTTTTTACAGGTTGCTAATCCCAAATATTTGCAAGTGTTGAAGAAGGGTCCAAAAATTCCTATGGTTATTGAACCAGAGGTAATAGAGAATGATGTGGTGATCACCGAAGCGAGAACTTATGTGAAGGATCCTGAGGACTTCTCTCCTGCTGAAATAGAAGAAGCTTCCCTGGATGCTAGCCTTCAATTAATCTTAGTAGATTCCCTTAATCCCCTAATGAACAGACATGTGATGAATTGTAAAGATTCTAAACATATCTGGGAAACTATTGAGATTATTAATGAAGGCACAGAGGAAGTTAGGGAGAACAAACTAGAAATCCTAACCTCTGAGTATGAATACTTCAAATCTAATCCAGGAGAAGGAATCACTGAAGTGTTTGAGAGGTACAATGCATTGATCAACAACCTGAACATTAATGGTAAATACTATTCCATCAGGGAGGTCAATAAAAAGTTCCTTTTAACACTGCCAACTCATCTCGAACATAGAATCACTGCCATAAGAGAAGCAAGAGATCTGAGTGAGATTTCTTTGGAAAGGCTCTATGGTGTGTTAAAGACTTATGAGTTGGAGCAGATTCAGCAGAAGGAAGTTTACGGGAAAGGAAGAGTGGTCAGCACGTCTACTGCTCTGGTAGCTGATGAAGAACAACAACAACAACCACTATATCAACAACAATCTCAACAGTCAGATAGAATGGTACAGTCTTCCAAGGTTGAAGATAATGTGATAGTAGCAGAATTTGATTCACCTACTACAAATCAATCAGGAGATGATTATTATTCCTTGGAAGAACTGGAGCAATTGGAGGATGAGTCAATGGCCCTGATTGTCAAGAGATTCTCAAATGTCAGATTCAAAAGGAATCCCAAGTTCAAGTACAAGTCCAACTACAACAGATTCCAGAAAGGTGGATCTTCATCCTCTAACACCAGCAGTGGTGGGTATAAAACAGGGATGGTTGATCGAAGCACCATTCGATGCTTCAACTGTAATGAGTTGGGACACTTTGCCACAGAATGCAGGAAGCCAAAACAAGCAAGGAAGAACTCTTACGATTCTAATCAGAAGAGTAAATCTGAAAGGGCGTACCTGGCAAAGGGAAGAAGCTGGGATGATACTGACAGTGAAGATGAAGAAGTTGGGAATCTTGCTCTCATGGCTAGTGATGCAAGCACCTCATCATCAAGAAAAGAGGTAAAACTTTCTGATGCTGAAATGGTTTATCATCTAAGAGGTAACTTAGATTGTGCTCGTCGTGATAATGAATTGTTAAATCAACAAATCAAAGACCTTGAGAAAGAGGTCAATGAATTAAGACTTGTGCACATTAATCAAGATAAACTTAAAGACCAAGTATCTTTTCTAGAGAATAGAGTTGACTGTTATAGACAACTCGAAACTATTCTCAAAGACAAGATCACCGGTCTTGAGGCTAAGGTTAAAGCTTACTTTAATTCTTGTTCGAAGTCCAAAGAGTTTTACAATAAGCAAGCTGTTAATCAAACACATGGAATAGGTTATGATTACAATGCTGCTATTGGAAAATTAGGCATAAACTCCCCTCCTCATGTATGTGCTAAAGGCAGGGAAGTACCACATGTGCTTAAGGGTGTTGATGAACCCCTCTATAAGGAATCAATTGCTGAACCATTTGATGAGACCTCTTTTATTATTCAAGAAGAAATCCGTGCTGAAGATAATGCTAATGGGAAAGCTGTCTCCAAGTCAAGTGTGTCAAAAGTTCCATTCAAGGTTGTGAAAGCAACTGAGACTAACTCAGACACACATGAGTTGGATAGCACAAATGCCATGTCTACCATGCATAAGTTGCCTATTGTTAATCCTTCTCATAAAGCATGTGGTGTTCCTGATTGTATGTCTTGTGCTTTTAATCTGTTGTTTGCTTATTTTAATGGTAAGCATGCTTCTAATGATAAGACTACTCCTCATCAGCATGTGAATAATAGAAAGCATGATAGGTCTAAGACTGCTAGTCCTCCTAAAGCTAGAAAGGAGACATTTGTGCCTAAGCCTAAACATAAATCTGATAAGGCTGTTTTAAAGGTCAAATGTTCAGTCATTGAGAATGTTGAGAATAGTGAAATTAAGAATGTTGTTTTGCCTGATAAAGGCCAATTTTATAAGTATGCCGGACCCAGCCAAGCTTGGGTTCCGAAGAAGTTCTAATCCATTTGTATTGCAGGGCATTAAACAGGTACAACCGGTAGTGTGGATTCTTGACAGTGGATCGTCAAGACATATGACCGGAGATAGAGCCCTGCTATCAAATGTGGTTGAGAAAGCTGGCCCAGTGGTTACCTTTGGAGATAACAGCAAAGGTTTAACGGAGGGATATGGCTGTTTGCAAGCTGGAAATGTTATCATTGAAAATGTATATCTTGTGCAAGGACTTGAACACAATCTGCTTAGCATTAGTCAGTTCTGTGACAACGGCTACAATGTTTTATTCGACAAGCTGAAGTGTCAGATTCTGCACAAGAAAAGTGAAAAACCCTCCTTAATGGGAATACGGAAAGGAAATCTGTTCGTAGCTGACATGAACTCTGGAAGCAATCTTGAAGTCAATTGTTTCTATGCAAAAGCATCGTCAAATGAGAGTTGGCTATGGCACAAGAGACTTTCCCATCTCAATTTCAAGACAATGAATTCTCTTGTCAAAAGAGAATTGGTAAGAGGTCTGCCTCAGCTGGAATTCTCTCCAGAAGGACTATGTGAGGCTTGCCAGAAAGGAAAGTCAAAGAAAGCAAGTCACAAAGGCACTGACACATCTTCCATAACTGGTGTTCTGCAATTATTGCACATGGATTTATTTGGTCCAGTTAATATCCTTTCTATGTCAAAGAAGTGTTACTGTCTTGTGATAGTTGATGACTATTCCAAGTATACGTGGGTTTTATTTCTTCACTCTAAGGATGAAACACCACAAGTTGTGATTGATCATATCAAGATGATTGAGTTAGATTCTAACATCCCTGTTAGAGCAATAAGGTCAGATAATGGAACAGAATTCAAGAATGCACTTCTAAATGGATTCTGTACAGACAAAGGGATTACCAGACAATTTTCAGCTCCTAGAACTCCTCAGCAAAATGGAGTGGTAGAAAGGAAGAATCGTACATTGATTGAAGCTGCAAGAACGATGTTAAATGAATCAGGTCTTCCAATGTACTTTTGGGCTGAAGCTGTCAATACTGCATGTTATACTCAGAATCGAACTCTAATCAACAAAGACTTCATGAAAACTCCTTATGAGATTTTGAATGAACAGAAACCTTCTATCAAATACTTTCATGTATTTGGTGCCAGATGCTTCGTGCTCAAGGATGGAGATGATCGTCGTGGTAAGTTCGAGGCAAAGGCATATGAGGGTATTTTTGTTGGATATGGAAGAAGATCATATAGAGTGTATATCATTGATCAACACAAAGTAACTGAAAGTGTCAATGTTACATTTGATGACACTAAACTCCCTAGTATCCAAACTGAAGATCCTTCTGAGAAACTGAAGTTTGATGATACGTCAGATTCAGAGTCAGAACATGGTCAAGAACCTGAGGTTGTTGCTGTTGAAGAACCTGTTAATCCTGATAATACTCAAGGTAATAGTGATGGAAACTCTGGAAACAATGGAGATACCACTGCTACTGACGGAGAATCTTCAAGTCAACATGGCAACAACTCAGGGGGAGATGCTGAAGGATCATCTAGTAGGACATAACATCACAATGAATTTCAAGGCGAATCATCAAGATCAAATCTTCCAAGACAGACTGTCTGGAATAAAGCTCACCCTTTTGAGTTGATTATTGGTGATCCAGATGTTGGAGTCAGAACTAGACGTGCTACTCAAAATGAGTGTCTGTTCTCAGGATTTCTTTCTGAGATGGAACCTAAGAAAATTGAAGAAGCACTAACTGATCCAGATTGGGTGATTGCTATGCAAGATGAACTCAATCAGTTTGAAAGTCAACAAGTCTGGAAACTGGTACCTAGGCCTGTACACAAGAAAGCTGTTGGTACAAGGTGGGTATTCAGGAATAAACTAGATGAAGATGGTGTGGTTACAAGAAACAAGGCAAGACTGGTAGCTAAAGGGTATTCTCAAGCTGAAGGTATTGATTATGATGAAACCTATGCTCCAGTGGCTAGACTTGAGGCCATCAGGATATTTCTGGCATTCGCAGCATTTTCAAACTTTAAAGTTTATCAAATGGATGTCAAGAGCGCCTTTCTGAATGGAAAGCTGGATGAAGAGGTATATGTAGAGCAACCTCCTGGTTTTGAAGATCCAGATCATATGGATTTTGTCTTCTTTCTTTTCAAGGCTATCTATGGGCTAAAACAGTCACCAAGAAAATGGTATGACACTCTCTCTGAATTTCTTATTGAAAATAGCTTTATTAGAGGTGTCATAGACAAAACTCTCTTTTCTAAAAAACATAAGAATGATACTATATTAGTCCAAGTCTATGTGGATGATATAATATTTGGGTCTACTAATGATAATCTCTGTAAGAGATTTGCTAAGTTAATGCACAGCAAGTTTGAAATGAGCATGATGGGAGAGCTGAAGTTCTTTCTTGGATTACAAGTAAATCAAAGGTTAGATGGAACATTTATTTGTCAATCCAAGTATCTCAAGGAACTCCTCAAAAAATACAATCTAGAGGATTCTGCATCAGCAAGGACTCCATCAACTACAGCTGTCAAGCTTGGACCATGTGAAAACTCCATTAAGGTAGATGTCACAAGCTACAGAGGTATGATTGGCTCGTTACTCTATCTTACTGCGAGTAGACCAGATATTATGTATGCTACATGCCTATGTGCAAGGTTCCAAGCGGATCCTAGAGATATTCATCTCGTTGCTGTTAAACGAATCTTAAGATATCTTAAGGGAACACCAAATCTGGGTATTTGGTACCCTAAAGAATCTGATTTTAACCTTGTCGGATATACAGATTCAGATTATGCAGGAAGTGTTGTTGATAGGAAAAGCACCTCAGGAAGTTGTCAATTCTTAGGAAGCAGGCTAGTCTCATGGTACAGCAAGAAACAGCAAACAGTTTCCAACTCAACGGCCGAGGCTGAATATATTGCTGCTGGAAGCTGCTGTGCTCAGATCTTGTGGATTAGGAACCAACTACGAGACTATGGCTCTGTATTGAACAAGATTCCTATTTTATGTGACAACACAAGTGCAATAGCCATCACCAACAACCCTGTGCAGCACTCGAGGACAAAGCACATTGACATCAGGTATCATTTTATTAGAGAGCACGTCATGAATGGTACTGTTGAACTATTTTTTGTTCCAACAGAAGAACAAATAGCAGATATTTTCACTAAACCACTTGACGAATCCACATTTACCAGATTAGTTGGTAAATTGGGTATGTTAAATAGTTTTTGTGATTAATTTAATTAATATCTGGAATCTGTTCTTGAATGAATTTACAAATGAATTTTTCATAAATGAAAAATTCATTTGCAAATTTATTTTATCATTTTATCATATTTCTTGCTTATTTCTATGTAATATATATTATCTTATCTATGTTATTTACTCTACTTGTTAATTTAAAATATCTCAGAATATTTTATTTCCTCTAAAAATATTTTTCTATGAATTTTATTTGCTAAAATTCAACAGAAATCTATTTTTGGAATAAAAATAATTAATTCTGAAATATTGTCTTTATTTTCTGTAAAAATTTTAAGTATTTATTTCAGTTTTACTATTTTGTAATATAGTTTCAGTACATAAATAGAAGTCTGTTCCTTTTATTTTATTTTGTTTTCTACTGCAATGACAATCGGCAAGACAATTGAATTGTCTTGCTGAAAATCATTTCAGTACTTATATATATATATACTTATTTTCATATTAATTCTGTGTGAAATCCTTTTATTTCCAGAATGACAATCGGCAAGACAATTGAAATTGTCTTGCTGAAAGTCATTTGCAAATATAATTGTCATTTCAGTGTTTTTCAGTATAGTTTTATACTGGCAAGACAATCGGTATGACTATTGATTATCTTGCCAGTTATAAACATTATATATATCTATTTTATTTTATTTTGCCTGGTATGACAATCGGTATGACTATCAGATTGTCATACCAGTCATAATTTTTATACTTATTCTATTGTATTTCTTTTCCTTCTTTTGCCTGGTATGACAATCGGTATGACAATCCCGGATTGTCATACCAGCTGTTATATAAAGGCGTTTGGTGTATTGTTTTTAAACCATTTCATGAGTTCACTTCATTTCAAAAAATCTAACAGTTTTTATCTCTTAATTTTCTCTCTTCTCTCTCTTCGAACCAAACCATCAATCTGAGTATTTCCTTGCTCGAGTTTTTACTCAGCTTACTATTTCATCACTTTGTGATATATACATACAAGTATATATATACAAGGTGCTGTTGAATTTTTATTAAAATTTTTTTTTTTTTTTTTTAAAAATCAGTTTGCCCCTTCAAATTCCATTTGTGTTGGTTGATTTTGAAATTTTTTTTTGTTTTATTTTTTTTCCTGATTTGTGTCGTTTGGCTTGTGTCATCTGGATTTGTGAGTTATAGATTTTAACGAGATACATTCCTGTCTAAATTTTTCGATTATAATTAATTTAATTCGAATTATTAAATTAATTTAATTAATTCGAATTTTCTTAATATTATTCTTAAAATTCTGAAAGTGTGTGCCTTATTATTATTTTAAAATGGCTCTCAATTTCCAACTTGTCGCGCATAATCTAGTTGGTTATTTCAATCCGGAAAAATGTGATGTTGAAAAATTTAAGCCTTGGATTAGATTTTTAAATGATCATTCGATTGTTAGCTCTGCTATTAAATCAAATGTGATTTTAAACGTCGATCTACTTAGACTGATTTGCACAACTTCTACTGTGGCCGATGATTCAAAATCTTTTTCATTCACCATCGCAAACACACAGTATGTAGTTGATGAAACAGTCGTCAATCGTGCGTTAAATTTTCCACTAGACAATTTCTGTAATTTACCCTCTGAAAATGATATCACAAATTTTTTCAATGCTATTCACTATCAGGGGGTGATCAATTTAACCAAACTTTCTAAATCAAATTTGGTGTCTGAATGGGATATATTCTTCGATACACTTTCCAAAGTGTTTGCCAACTGCACAAAATCTAATTTTCATAACATTACTTCCACCCTGCAGTATATTGGTCTTGCGGTTGTTTTCAATCAAAGGATCAATTTTGGCAAACTACTTTTTCCCATTCTCTTGAGACGTCTAACTTCTGCTTTACGTGATCATTCTACAAATCGTAGGGTATCATGTTACTATGCTCGTTTTCTTATGCTCATAGCAGATCATCTACTCACCCCTGAACACAAAGCACTTTTTGCTAACTCTGCTGTAACCGAACCCCCACCAGTTAGCAAAAAGATTTACACTCGCCAAGACACAACCTTCAAATTTATGCAAGTACCAGTACTTGTATCTGCTTTCATGGCCAATTATATTCCCTTGCCTATTTTTAATCTTCCCGGCCATGAACAGCAACCTCAACCTCCAGTGGTTCAAGCCACCCAGGCTCTTCCATTACAGGTAGTAACTCCTCACTCTCTCTCTCACTCTCTTCCTACTTCTGTTAACAGACCCTCAGTGGTTGATAGGGCTGACCATGAAGTTGTAGAACCACAGCTTCAATCCCAGGTCATAGAGCCAAACACAGAGTCTCATTCTATCTCACCCTCTCCCCCACTGTCTAAAATGTTACCCAGAAGATTATTAGGAAGTAGTAAAATGTCAAATATGAGTGAACCCTCAGCTCTGCCTCCTCCTAAGAAAAGAAAAACCTATTCTGAGGCATCTGAAAGCTCATCCTTGTCCTCCCAACAGGACATGGACTTTGAAATGGCCAATGAACAGTTACTAGAGGCATTCTCTCAACAGGATGCATCTATTGAAATTCGCCATCGGGCCATGGCATCTTGTACTAAGTCAAGCACAATTCCATTACTCACAATGGAACCATACACTTCCCCAGATAATACTCAGGACACCCAGCGAGGAGTGCACGTAGAGTCGGTTACAGTGCCTGCCATAGTTACGGCAGAAGAGCAGTCACATGCTTCAGAGGGAAAATCTGACTCTCCGCCATCTTTAATAGAGTCATTTTCTCCCCTCCCAGATCCAACAACTCTGGCTCCCTTATGGGATTCTCCACTCGCAGATTTATCTGGAGAAAGTGGAGGGCAACTCGGTCAATCTATCCTTGAAGCAATTCAGACATCTATTCCAAAAGATTTGATAGCATTGACTGAGGATCGGGACTCGCGAATTCCCATTGCACCACCACTGACCTCTCTTAAAGAGGCTAGGGTGATTTTTAATGCAGGTACACAAGAACAGCAATTGGAAGACTCCTCACGAGCAATCATATTGAGAGAAACACATGCACGTGAGATGAGTGAACCAAATACGAGTGAACTTCAGGTGAGAGCACACACAGACACTGATACTGTCAACCTGTTAGCTCAGATTGCTGCCCTGAAAGAAGAACTTGCTAAAAGTCAAGCTGAAGCTCAAGCATTCAAAGCACAAGTGGTTGAACGGTCTTCTTCTTCCACCTCTGTCGACAATCAGCTTGCAATCATAAGGAATGACATCTCAGATTTAAAGACTACTGTAATACCAAAGCTCAATTCTATTCAGGACACTCCAAATTTATCAGCTGATGACATATCCAACTTCTGCTCCCTACATACAAGAATGACTTCTCTTGAAGACCTCGTTGAGATGAATCATTCACTGGACAACTCAAGATTTCTAAAGATAGAGACGGGCATGGAACATCTAAATGAAGGCATGAAGCACTTATATTACATGATCAAGAATTCTCATTGCCCTAATGAAGAACAAAGAGCTTATTTTGAAGGACCGTCTGGTGGAGGATCAGGCTCTGGAAGTGGTGGAGGTTTCAAAGGAAAGTCAGTAGAGGATCCCTCAACTAAGGGGGAGAAGAAAGGGGGTAGTTCCAAAGGGAAAGAAAAAGATACTTCTGCTGGAGATAAAGGAAAGGCTGATGATGCCTACTACAGTGGAGAACAGGATGACTTCGATATTTTTGACATTCCCACTGAACCAGTTCAGGAAGATAAAGATGGGTTATTTGAAGCTGAAGAAGAAAGTGATTTTGAAGATTGGGAAGAAGAAGATACAGTGGATCCTAGGTTTGAGAAAGAATTTCAGAAAGAGCAGTCAGAGATGCAAAGAAAAGAAGCTGAACTCAAGAAGGTCTCACAGATCATTGATAGGAGAAAAGACATACAAAGAACAGAAACTCTTCAAAAGCAACGTCTTCATGACATTAAAGCTCAAGAAAGGAGAAGAGATGTCAGACTGAAGATTGGTGGAAAGTGGGATGAAGCTAGGAGAGTACTCGATATGCCTCAGCTATGCACTAACAATGATAGGCAGTTCTTACATCTTCTTGACAAGCTGGAAATCTCAAATCCTAACAATGACATGTACATGAATGCTATCAAGACTGAAGTCTCAAGGATCATAGCTGCTTTTGATAGATCCCTAAATGAGATGAGCATTTTTGTATATTGTCAGAGTGAAGGATCATTCAAAGTGTCACTTCATCTATTTGAGAATCGTTCGTTGTCAGAGATTTGGGTTCTTTTAAACAAAGTGAAAAGAAGCTCAGAGTTGAATGAAGTTCTTCGGGAAAGGCTTAAAGAGTTTGCCAGCAGGGCTAGTCCTCAAGTGGTCAACAATCCTCATCAGGTGAGATTCTTTAAGTCTGATTGCCTTCAAATCTGTCAGCTAGATGTACAATCTCTTAAAGACTACTCAGCTAAGCATCTGATCTGGATGGAACATCATTTGAGAACTGCTGGATATTCATCCATGTTGAAGACTCAAGCTGCTGACTTGATTCAAGCTTATTGTGAGAAGAATGTTAAAAGGTACAATCAACTCAAGAATAAGTTGAAGACAGTTGGAGTTCAACCAGTCAGACCTGCAAGCTTCACTTCAGAAAAGGATCGTGTTTTTGACAAGGAATTGCTTCAAGATTTAGAAGAAGGTGAAGTCAGAAGAGAAGACAACTAAAGTCAATTAGCTCAAAACTCAATGTAATATGATTAGAGCGTTATGAATCAAGATAGACTAATGTAGTTATATGTTCAGGCTAGAGGAACATCTATCTTGTATTCACTTGTAAATTTCATTTGGAATCTGGAAAATGTTAAATATAATCCAGAACTTTTCTGCTATTTACTTTACATTACTGTTTATATCTTTTTCTTATTTGTTAGTTGAGTTATCCTCTAGGTATTTGTTGTTATTGTCTAACAAGCAAATAGGGGGAGATTGAAAGGCATATGTCATAGCCTACTCGTTTATTCGAGTATTTAACTCAACTCAAATAAGAATGTAATAAGTAAATAGTGGATCAAGCATCAGAGAGATCTCACAAAGTAACATCTGTCAAAGAATAAAGAAACATTGTTCATCTGCAGACTTGAAGATTCACTGGAAGAAGTTCAAGAATTTGATCATGCCTCAGTGATGTAAATCAAGATCGTGGATTCAATCAAGTGACAGAGATCTCGTCAAGGTATCATTTATTACAAGGATTCAATCAGAACAACAGAGTCAAGACATGAAGAAACGTCACGAAAGTTAGTCACTCATGAACCAGACAGTACATCGAGTGTCAGCATTGAAGTGACGGAATTGATTCATAAGTCTCAGTGACTTTCAGAAGATTGTCAGAAGAATGGTTGCTGCTCAGCGTTAGTATTAATTCTCCATTAATTAATTAAGTCATATAATTTAATTAAGAAAATAAATTATATCTGTAAGGATTAATTTATTAATTAATTGAATTAAATTGATTAATTAATTTAGAATTAATATTAAGGAATTACAGAATTTTAATTGGTTTAAATCTATTTAAATTGAAACAAGACAATCTGGATTGTATTAATATGACAATCGGTATGACAATCAATAGTCATACCGAAAGTCATGCTAATTCATTTAATTGTCTTGTTAGAATTTTTAT